>NC_087204.1:63567725-63590225 GCF_015104395.2 Macrobrachium nipponense
TTTTCTCTAGATTGTCTTGATATTATGAGGCTTATGATTAGATCTGTTTCAATTCTTTATTGGCTTTCTGATACAGAGCAGAGTGGTCCTCTACTACAATAGTCTTAGTTTCCAAGGAACTTGATTCATTGGCTGTTTCTGAGGCAGACATACCCTCATTGTTGCCCTCATTTTTGTTACACTTTTTTGGTGTTTTGAAATGTCCATACTTTGAGCAGGTGGGGTAGAGGATGATGGAGTTCTTACTCTTTTTAGACCTTTGGTTTGTTTTTGTTCCATTTCTTCAACGGTTTCTTGTTACAGAGATGGGAGAGACAAAGGGGAGGTCTCATTAACTGTAGATGATTCTACTGTATAGGTAGGCCCATCTTCCTCAAAGAAGGATGCTTGAACCCTAGTAGATTGAGCACCTAGACCAGATGACTAGGTCTTTGTCTCAGGAGTTCTTACTTTTAAACTAGGTACAGGTGCTACATTGTTAGCTTAAGTTTTTATAGGGGATAGAGAATTCAAAGCCATTGCATATGTCTTTGTTTGACCAATTAATTTTTTAGCATCACTAATGCTTATATGTACAGCATTAGCTTTGCATACAGCTGCCTCTTCATATCTATTTTGGCTTAAATTTTTATTGGATGGGGTATGAGCCAGTTTGCAATTTATGCATTTTGGTTGTCTCGAACAAGGACCAGTTAAGGGGCTGAGCAATTACTTCAAATGTTATTGTTTTTACAGATTCTGGATGGATGGCCGAACTGAATACAGTTATACCACTGCAGAGGTTTTGATAAAAATAGTTTAACTTTAACCCTTTCTTTTCCAAAATTCACATAAGATGGTACACTGAAGTCCTCACAAGTTAAAATAACCATATTTGCCTTTGGAACTTTTCTTACCTTCCATACAGAAGTTGGACTAATTTCTAATTGTTCAAGATTTAACCCAGAATCAAGGAAAGAAATAGTCTTTAACCCAAGTTTAATGTATCTATGTTATACAAGTTGCCCTGTTCACTTGGAAAAGGACCCATTCTCTCCATTCTCCCTTTTTCTCTTGAAAAAGCTACCTCTTCTCCCATTGGTGCTTGGAATAAACCCCTACAGAGCAACCTCTTTAAAAGGCCTGGAAAGCAGTAGCCCAGCCTCAGAAGAAGACGAGACCTCGGCTAGGTCAGACCACAGGCCCCTTACCTGACGCCGCTGCCCCCCCCCCACCCCCCCCTCCCGCTTTCCACTCCCGGGCTTAGCTTTCCCATGCTTTGGGAAGCCCAAGTATATTTTTTAAAATTCCATAGTGTCAAGACTTAGAGGAGAAGACAACCTGCATCATCACTAAAGGCATTGTAAAGGAAATTCCATTTCAACCATGGAATTGTTTTATCTTTGTCTGTATTTCATTTCATTTTCCAAGGCGACTTGTGCAGTGTTTCATTCCCCTTCACCATCTGGGCTCAATTCTGTAATTACTCCCCTGTGATACTAGTAACATTCCCCTAGTGAATTTAAGCCACAAAATAGTTTCTGCTGTGTAAATTTCCCAGTCATTTCATATCCCCCTGAGAGGCCTTTTGATTGAGAGAAAACAGTGAGTAAAGTTTGCCCTCGTGTGCCCCCATGCCTTATGCCTATGCCCCTCTATTTGCAGACAAACCCTGTGCCTGTCTGTGGTAGAACTTGGAAATTCTTTGAAGCTTGCAATTTTGCTCTGTTGCGCAAATTTTCTTAAACATGTGGCTGGGTTGCTCCCTCCACTTGTTTGGGTGGACTGAAAGAAGTTCACCTGCCCTTGTTTTCCTGGACCTCTGTAAATTTATGATACAGTGCTCTTAATAACTAGAGTCCAGCTTTTATGTAAATTCCTCCCTCTTCAGTAAACCCGGCTTTATGCCTGAGAAGTTTAGTTTTCAACTTTTTTTTTCTTTGTCCAAACCCCTTGTCCTCTAGTCAAGGCCTAAATTTCCAATGTAATTGTATTTTCTGGGAGGAGACGAGTTGGAATTTTGAATATTGGCACCTTATACCAGGATTTTGTTGTAGCGATTGTTAAGCTAAAATCACAAAAGAAATGAATCTGAATTCGTTAATATTTTTATGAGCAAGCTAAAGCAAGGTTTCCAAATTTTCCTCAACAGGAATAAGGTAAATTTTATTCTATTTTCTAATATGAGTGTAGAACTAGTTATTCTAGTTATGGATATATAAAATCTGACTGCCTTTATAGCGATAGAAAAGAGACCACATGTAGGCTAATAAACCACAGATCAAGAGAGAAATTTTACTGTTATGTGCCATTGCATGAAGAATAGAGGTTAGGGAGTAAGTTTCAAAATGAAAATATCGTGAATTGCTAGTTAATCGCGAATCCCGCGTTGTAAAGGTATCTTGTGTGTTATTTTTTTTTATGTGAAACAATGAGCGCTAGCTAGCTCTCCTCTCTCTCTCTCTCTCTCTCTCCCTCTCGCTGGTTTAAACAGGAATTTTTAAATCCCCCGGCCATGTGGCTAAACATATCCCTGCTCTATCCATAACAAAAGATAGATGAGTCAATAAGTCAGAAAAGGAAAACAAAGTGTTAGTGTAAAACAGTCTTAGCGATAGGATAAGGTAAATTAAAGGTAAACGTTTTCTTTTCGTTATTCTCTGTGCAGAAAGTAATCAAATAAGAGCAAATACTTTTGCATTGAAAAAAGGCATATGTTAGATTCCAGCCCAGCCTTGAAAGCATCTGTGTTTCATTCTTCCGTATCATTTGTGTAGATGGGCTGTGTGCGGCTTAATTCTCCGGGGTTTTAAGTTCGCAGACAGGAGGGTTTTAGGTTCGCAAGAGTGAGGAAAAAGAGTGGGGGTGGGAAAAAAGCAGTGTAATTTATAGCATAAGAGAGGTTATCCTGGGTCTTCTGAGCAAAGCTAGGTTAAAGGGGGTTTGCGTTGGTAGCAAAGAAAAGAATATATTTTATCAACTTCCCGTCTCCATCCTCAAGACAATATCTATCAAAAACAGACAAAAAGGCGATCCCATATCAATTTTTTATTATCAACTGTATTTGCCACGTTTTCACGTGAGAATTCCGTGAATTTCATGACCAGATTTTTTTCCCTTTATTTACAAAACCGTAATTGTGTTGAGGTTCCGCATTTACGTTCTGTATTTCCCACGCTTTCACGTGAGGTGCCGTGAATTTGTGACAAGATATTTTTTTTCTCTCCCTTTTACCTTACCAACCCGTACTGGTGTTGAAATTTCCACCTCTACGAATTCCATTTGCTACTTTACACATGAGGATTCCATGAATTTCGTGACTGAAATTTTATTTTCCCTTTTACCGTTCAAATCCATATTGGCGTCGAATTTCCGCCTCTACGACCTCCATTTGCTACCTTTTCACGTGAGGATTCCGTGAATTGCGTGACCAGATTCTTTTGTTCTATTTTACGAAAATTATTACCAAATCCATTACCGGCGTCGAGTTCTCCGCTGAACTGTACATTACAGAGATTCTATGGCGTGAGTTTTCCGCCGTGCTATGCACCAGTAGTAACTGTGTTTACAGAGATTTATGGTCATCTTGCCAAGTCTGCGTCGAGCATTTCCGCATACCTCTGGTGACATTTGCTGATTTTACAACTGCTTTCCACCCTATTATACTCAGGCTAGTCTACTAGCATTTTACGGCTGAGGAGATGGCCAGTAACGCAGCACTGAAGGAGGCTAAGGCCTTCACAGAAGCCGGACGAGCACTGGGGTGGAGGGCGCTAAGCTGATTAATTGGGTGAATGATTACCTGAAGGAAGCAGCCTAAGAGAGAGCAAACGAACGGGAGAAGGAGAGGGAAGCACAAGAAAGAAGAGAAGCAGCTGAAAGGGCATTCCAAGCGGCTGAAAGAGAAGCGCAAAAAAGAAGAGAAGCGGCTGAAAGAGAAGCGCAAGCTGCTGAAAGAGAAGGGCAAGAAAGAAGAGAAGCGGATGAAAGAGAAGCGCAAGAAAGAAGAGAAGTGGCTGAAAGAGAATTTCAAGCTGCTGAGAGGGAGAAAGAAAGGGCACATGAACTGGCTATGGCAGTCCAGAGTGCCAACCTGGCAACCCCGAGCCCCACGCCTCCTGCGCCCTCTCACCTCCACAGCATGGGTGGCCTCATTAGCGCTTGGGACGATAATGAACCCGACACCTGGCTCGATCATGTCGGTGTTCGGGAACTTCAATCCAACCCCTCAGGAAGTGGCCCTCCTCCTTGGCAAGCATCTCGCTGGCAAAGGGCGGACTGCATTCGAGGCCCTTCCCCTGAATGAGCGACACGATCTCGCCCTCGTCCGAGAGGCAATCCTTGGGGCTTACGAATTGACCCCAGACCGGTGGAGGCAAAAATGGAGGACTATGCCCAAGGAGGCTAACCAGATGTGGACAGAGTGGGCAGCCAAGAAGACACCGGTCACGATAGGTGGACGAAGGCCTCCAACGCAACATCTGTTGAGGAGGCCTTAGAACTCATTCAATTAGAGGACTTTCTTGCCTATGCTCCCCCCCCCCCCCCCCCCCCCCCCCCCCCCCCCCCCCCCCCCCCCCCCCCCCCCCCCCCCCTGATCTTGCTACCCACTTGGTGGATAAGGCTCCTAAGACTCTTTTAGAGTGCTGTAAATGGGCAGATGCCTATGACATCCACCATACAGTGCAGAGTTCCTTAAAAAAGAAAATTACGTCCTTGCTCTCCCCGCCTTACTCCTGCTGCCACCTCCCATTCTACCCAGCGCCCCAATAACCTTCCTTGGAAACCTGTGTGTGGGCATTGCAACAAACCAGGTCACCCCACGGAGCAGTGCCTCTCCAAGGTGGATCCTCCTCAGCAAGCTGCTGCCACTCCTCCAAATGGACTACCCAATCATAATAACAAAAACCACGGCCATTGGAACAGAAACAACAGGCCCCGGCCTGATTTTAGCAAGAGTTTCTGTGACACCTGCAGAGTGCATGGGCACACTGCTGCCTGGGCGGGATGCCCCTAAAAAGCTCATGTTTCTGCCATTGCTATGGCTGTGACAAATCCATCCACTCTAGGCCCCCCTGCTCAGGGCCCCATATTTGTCGCATCTCCAAGAGGTCGCTATCCTGCCCACCATGTCCGAGCTTTCGACGACACTAGTGCGCAAGTCTGCATCATCCGAGAGGATAAAATTCCTTATGTAGCTAAGGTTGATAGGCATCAGTTCGTGATGATAGAGAGCCTCAACCATGTCAAGATGTTCTTACCTACTGTCCAGTTGAGAGTCACACAACCTCACTGTTTGAAGATATGTATCATGGCAGTAGCAAGCTATATACCAGGAGGTTATGATGTCCTGCTAGGACAAGATTTTAAGTCTCCTCCTAACTTTATACCGTATCAGGGCTACCGCCCTCACATAGCTCCAGACACGTCCCACGGGCCTCTAAGGACTACCTCTGCACAGCCAGTGCCACTTGAAGGTGCCAGGCAGTGAAAGGCTCCATCTCTCATGGATGTTGAGCCACGTTAGAGTCCTTTCACTGAGTCAGGAACGGCCTTAGTGCCAGTGCCAAGGCCAGACTCGAGTCTTCCTCCTGGAGCTCTAAGTCCCGGTTGCTCTCCCTCCGCTGGCTTGGCCCAGCTACCCATGCCAGCAGTCAAGGAAGAGCCAATTACAATAGGAATCCCCCAGGACACCCATAACCATAGTGGACACTCCACCAATGGTGTGGGTCGTCCCAGAGTCGGCCCTCTCCACGGGTAAGCCCATCCCGAATACCATTACCTCAGCCAATCCTCCTCCGTCAGCAGCTAACTGGTCCCGGAGTAATGACTCTTCCGAATCCTATTTGGCCGAAGAATTCAGGGAACCGAGCCACGCAGCATTAGGCATGGGGACGAGTGCCAAGGCCCCAGTTGTCGCAGCAGCTGGAGCAGATGCCCCTTCGGAATCTTCAAGGGGCTTGGATCCTCCAAGGTCCCCATGGCATCGTCAAAACGACCTTGGAGAGGTCGAAGGAAGAAGGGAAAAGGGCGTCGAGGTTTTCTAAAACCTTCCGAGAGCTAATAGCCTCTCTGCACTAGTGCCTGGCACAGTGCCGCCCTCTTATAGAGAATTCTGACCTTCTCCATCCAGAAGAGAGTGCCACGCTCTGCTACTTCTACTTCTTTCTGACCCTTTCATAACTTTCTTCTTTTCCTTTTGTATTGTCTGTATTGAATCTTCCTTGGTTTCCTTTCTTCATATTTACTGCCTTGAGGCATTTGTTGTATATTGTATGCTCTGCTTAGGCAGAGCCAAACTGCCAGCTACCCTGGCCTTGTATA
This sequence comes from Macrobrachium nipponense, assembly GCF_015104395.2. NCBI lineage: Eukaryota > Metazoa > Arthropoda > Malacostraca > Decapoda > Palaemonidae > Macrobrachium > Macrobrachium nipponense. The sequence goes on from NC_087204.1 coordinate 63,574,029, forward strand.
AACTAGTACTTCTTTACGAACTACTATCGTAAAAGTGCCACAATTGGCACCGTGCCCTACTCGAGGCACTTCGAATTCCATTTAACTTGGGAAAATTTTAGCCAGCAAATGTTGCTATAGCTTAATGATAATTTCGAAGCCTGGCTCGTTTATACATTAGTTGGTTAGCTGTTCTGATTTAGTGTTATTCCCTAGTCTTTATATTTTGTGAGATTGACGTTGTTTTGATCAAATTTACATTTTGTTTTCTTGTATGTGTGTGTGTTATCTTATTTAATCCCTACGAAGAATTACGCCATTAATTTTCCCCTTGTTAGCGCACTAATGTTATTGCTGATATAATTAATACTGTTAGGCATCGTCTTGTTACGAGACAAAGTAACTTCACGAAACCGTAGGGCCATTAACACACCTGAATGCGTCATATCGATCCATCAGGGTAGACATATAAGATGTGTTGCCCTGAACAACTGAGATAGTAGAATTATGTAGGATGTAACTTACCTGGAAGTCTAATTATATATATAACCACTTATTGTTGTTCATTGTTATTCTCAGTGTGGCATTATATTTTAAGTGTATGCTTATTTGAATATAGAAAGTTAATCCTTAGTCAGGTCACACTTCATTTTGCTTAATTTTCTGCTTGTCGAGTAAGACTTCATGAATATTATAATTGGCAGATTTTGAATATTGCTTATATTATAACTCCACTCAAGGGAGAATGGAAGGCTCAGTAATCTATATTGCAATTAGTCCTTGTTTCTAGCTTGTCTTGTCCATTCCAACCCCTCCAGGGTTGAAATGTCCTCTAGAATGGGGAGGCGTTCAAGATTTAAGCCAGAACCAAGGAAAAAAATAGTCTTTAACCGAAGTTTAATGCATCTATGTTATATAAGTTGCCCCTTCCACTTGGAAAAGAACCCATTCTCTCCATTCTCCCTTTTTCTCTTGAAAAAGCTACCTCTTCTCCCATTGGTGCTTGGAATTACCCCCTACAAAGCGACCTCTTTAAAAGGCCTGGAAAGCAGCACCCCAGCCTCAGAAGAAGACGAGACCTCGGCTAGGTCAGACCACTGGCCCCTTACCAGACGCACTGCCCCCCCTCCCCTTACTGGGCCTGGCTTTCCCATGCTTTGGGAAGCCCAAGTATATTTTTTAAAATTCCATAGTGTCGAGACTTAGAGGAGAAGACAACCAGCATCATCACCAAAGGTACTGTAAGGGAAATTCCATTTCAACCATGGAATTGTCTTATCTTTGTCTGTATTTCATCTCATTCCCCTTCGCCATCTGGGCTCAATTCTGTAATTACTCCCCTGTGATACTAGTAACATTCCCCTAGTGAATTTAAGCCACAAAATAGTTTCTGCTGTGTAAATTTCCCAGTCATTTCATTTCCCCCTGAGTGGCCTTTTGATTGAGAGAAAACAGTGAGTAAAGATTGCCCTCGTGTGCCCCCCTGCCTTATGCCTATGCCCCTCTATTTGCAGACAAATGCTGTGCCTGGCTATGGTAGAACTTGGAAATTCTTCGAAGCTTGCAATTTTGCTCCGTTGCGCAAATTTTCCTCAACACGTGGACGGGCTGCTCCCACCACGTGTTTGGGTGGACTGAAAGAAGTTCACCTGCCCTTGTGTTCCTGGACCTCTGTAAATTTATATGATACAGTGCTTTTAAAAACTAGAGTCCAGCTTTTATGTAAATTCCTCCCTCTTCAGTAAACCCGGCCTTATGCCTGAGAAGTTTAGTTTTCAACTTTTTTTTTTTCTTTGTTCAAACCCCTTGTCCTCTAGTCAAGGCCTAAATTTCCAATGTAGTTGTATTTTCTGGGAGGAGACGAGGTGGAATTTTGAATATGATATTTCATTTTCAGTCAGTTCACAAAGGTCTCTATCAAATACTACTCCTTTTCCATAACTGAAATTCATGAGCGTTTATAATTTCCTTTATTATGTCGTCTCTGTCAAACTTCTTTGGTGTGAGCATATATGACTGGGTTTTTGATTTGGCGTGAATAAGGACACTGCTTTTACCAAATCTTGATATTTTTCCCAAATCAATACCCCTAATCTCCTTTTGTATTTACTTGCTAAATTTGTAATAGTTATAATTTTCCTCCCTAGCAGATACTACGAACCATATTGGAGGTTTGGGATTTCTCTCCAAAGTATCATTGTCCTCCAAATTTGGTTTGGTTGCTTGTACCCATTGAGATGGTCTATACACGTCTATGTTTTTAGGGGTCTTGTCCGACAGCGCTCCTTTGACAGCTGATTTACAGATTGTGATATTATCAATAATGCTACAGGCCCCGAGTGCAGCTTCATGCTCCTCAAAAGTCACCCATGCTTCCCATTTTCCTTCATTGCCATCAAATGTCATTCTTATCTCTATTATTTTACCATAACGAGTAAACGAGAGAGAGTATTGTTGTCTGATTCCACGAGAATGTGCTTATGTGCAATATTTTCAAATTATCCACTGGTCCCACAGTGATGAGTATTCAGTTTGTGATGACTACCCTGAGAGGTGGTAACACCACAAGAGCATTCCACATCCATAGTCAAGTCCATGCCAAGGTTTGTCATTAATGTCGAGTCCTTTCATTGGGGTACTTGAATCTTTATTTATGTTTTTCATAAAGATTGAAGTAAAGAAAAAAACCTGAAAACCTTAAAAAGATATCATCAGCCTTTCAAGGAGTTTATTCTTTCACCAATGACACGGCACAAGAGAGAAACCGACTCCCAAATTTCCGGGACCCTACCCTACCACACAGGGGATGGCACAACATAAATAGAGTGGCCCAAGTGTATGCCAAACCTGCTTGATAGGAGTGAGAGTATTAGAAGAATACAATCATCCTCACCCTAATCACATTATGGGCAAACTGGATAGAATGCCGAGAGTCCTAAACCCAGAACCAGACCCCCCTGGAATCCATGGTCCAGTCCTGCAGACTAGTTCCACCACAGTTCCCACCAGAGTTCCCACTATTTATCTTCGGATACAAACCCAGTCCCAGCTATATCTTTTCCCATTTGTCATGTCCATCAAATTTTACAAAAAATGGAAAATTCCACAAAAATTATTCCAAATACACACACACACACACACACACACACACACACACACACACACACACACACACATATATATATATATATATATATATTTATATATATATATATATATATATATATATATATATATATATATATATATATATATATATATATATAAATGTATGGGATTCTTGGGTTTGAACTCGGGAACGAATTCCTGGGTTTCAAGAGCCCCCTCACCACATCAATGTGGTCCCATTATGAGGGGGTTGATATTTCAGAGAAATGTTCACCCAAATTTTCAGCAACTTCATCTGGCTTAGTGATAAGGTCTCCATTGATTTTCAGACAAGGTGTTGGCGATGGAACGTAGTTGCCACTTAGTTTTCTTATCTTTTTCCAGATAAACCTGTTTGTGATCTTGGAATTTATGCCATTTATATAGAACAGCCAGGATTCTCTTTTTCCTTTTTTTGAAATACTTTCTCTGTTTTGCCAAAGCTCTTTGGTAAATAGATTTTGCTGTTGCAGACTGACTGGATTTATAACGCCTCTAACATTTCCTGGTAATTTTCCTGAAATTACCACAGGTTTTATCCCACAAAGGAACAGCAGGTCTGTGTGGTTTCCCTTTGGTCTTAGGTATTGATTTTTCAGCACTATTCAACATTTAAGAAGCAAAATACTCATAAGCCTTTATATGGGACTTGAAGGACTCAAATTCCTTGGAGAGGTTAATACCTTCTTGAAATCTGACACAATCTGTTTCCTTTTCCTTCAATTTGATAGGGGGCATTTCTCACAGAGTTAAGATGAATGGGAAAGTGATCACTGTCATGTGGAAATATTTTCAGACCAATTAAAATCTAGATAGAGAGAAGAAGAGCAAATGCTCAAGTCTATTGCAGATGAACCACCTGCGTAGAGATTGTCATAGTACCATCCTTAAAAGAGTAAGATCATTATTATTAACAATGTCTTCAATGATCCTACCCTCTATTTCTAAACAAATTACACCCCGAAGTGGACTGTGAGAATTTAAATCACCAAGTAGTAAAAAAGGAGGAGGAAGTTGATTAACTTAATCTTGAATGTCCCCTAGAGTGAACCTACATCTTGAGAGAAGGTAAAGAGAGCGGATTGTGATTTCACGGTCAAAAGTAGCCCGGATAGCAATTGCTTGAAGCTGTGTGTTCAGGGGAACCATAAAATGTTGCAATGCTTTAGTAATAATTATTGCAACACCTCTATGGGCACGATCCCCGTCAGTGGGGCTCATCTTATAGATTTCATAGTTTAGACCTGGATTGTATACAGCATCCCCTAATTTAGTTTCTTGGAGACATACAACCCCTGGGTTATACTCATGCAGTAATACTTTTAGAATTTCTGAACGAGTCCTTAGTCCTTTACAGTTCCATTGTAAAATATCCAGATTAAATTTTTAGTGGTAGGATCTACCAAGGGATATTCTATAGTGATCTATAATAGTTTTTGTGTAGCTTCCTTATGGGACTTTATAAGAGTTTCTTTAGATTATCTTGAGATATGTGGCTTATGATTATGTTTTTTATTAGATTTTTGATACGGAGGATAGTGGACTTCAGCTACTATTTTCTTTTTATCCAAGGAACTTGATTCCTTAATTGTTTCTGGGGCAGAAGCATACTCGCTGTTGGCTTCATTGTTGTTACATTTTTTTTTTTTTAGTTTGGAAAGGAATTCTTACTCTATTTGGGCTTCTAGTTTGTTCTTGTTTCATTTCTTCAAGGGTTTCTTGTTGCAGAGATAGGGCAGATACAGGGTAGATATCATCAATTGGAGATGAGTCTATATGAGCAGGCACATCTTTCTTAAAGAGGGGTGCTTCAACCCTAGCAGGCCGAAGAACTAGATCAGATGGCTGGGTCTTAGTTTCAGTGGTTCTTGCTTTTACAATAGGTAAAGGTGCTACATTGTTGACTTGTGTTTTTATACAGGCTACGGAATTAAGCCATAGCATAGGTCTTTGTCTGACCAATTAGTTTTTTGCGTAACTAATGCTTACATGTTCAGCGTTAGCTTTACATACAGTTGCCTCTTCATATTTATATTGGATGGAGTTCACAATTAATACATTTTGGTTGTTTCGAACAAGGATCATGTTCAGGAGCTGACCAATTATTACAAATTTTATTGCTTTTGCAGAAGCTAGATGGATGGCCAAATTGAAAACAGTTATAGCACTTCAGAGGTTTTGATAAAAATGTTTTGACTTTGACCCTTTCATTTCCAAAACTGATGTAAGATGGTACATCAGAGTCCTTCAAAGTTAAAATGACCATATTTGCCTTTGGAATTTTTCTTACCTTCCATACAAAAGTTGGACTAATTTCTAATATTTCTCGTTCTGTCAATTCACAAGATCTCTATCGAATACTACTCCTTTTCCTAAACTGAAATTCGTGTGGTCTAATTTCTTTTATCATATCCTTTTTCTCGATCTTATCTGTTGTCATGTATGACTGGGTCTTTGATTTGGCATGGATGAGGACACTGCCTTTACCAAACCTGGAGATTTTGGATGTATCTGCTAAATTTGTAATAATTGTAATTTTTCTCCCTTGCAGATATTACCAACCACATTGGAAGTTTGGGTGTTCTTTCAAAAGTGGCATTGTCATCCAAATTTGGCTGAGCCACTTGCACCCATTGTGATGGTCTGTATACATTCATATTTTTAGGGGTCTTATCCGACAGTGCTCCTTTGACAACCTTTTTAAAATTTTTTATATTAATGATACTGATACTAGCATTGAGTGCAGCTTCATGTTTTTCAAAAGTGAACTATGCTTCCCATTTCCTTTCATTTTCATCAAAGTTAATTCTTGCTTCTTATACATTCAACAAATGGAAGAGAGTGTTTCATAGTCACATTCTAAGGGAATTTGCTTTATTTGCAACACCCTCAAACTATCCACTGTGTTCTCACAATGGTGATTTTTCAACTTTTGATGACTACCCTGAGAGGTAGTACCACCACTGGAGCATTCCATATCCACATTCAAGTTCATGTCATAGGTCGTCATCTGTGCCAAATTATTATCAAAGGGCCCAGGGGTACTAGAATCCTTAAAGTTATTGGTGATAAAAGAATATGAATAAAAACCAGAAAAAATAAAACATTAAAAAGATATCATCAGCCTTTCATGCAGTTTATTCTTCCACCAATGGCACAAGTGAGAATTGACTCCCAAATGTCTGCGTCCCTACCCTACCACACAGGGATGGCACAACAGGATTAGAGTGGTGCAAGTGCAAGCCAAACCCGCTTGCTAGACTGAGAGTATTACAAGAATACAATCATCCCCACCCTAATCATGTTATGGGCAAACCGGATAGAATGTCGAGAGCCCCTGGAATCCTTGGTCCAGTCCTTCAGAATACTTCCGACTGTTAACTCTCAGGTCCGAACATTATCGGGCAATTGATGGTCCCACCAAAGTTCCCAATATTTAGTTTCGGATATAGAATGGATTGATGGATGTATGATATTTAGGGTAAAAGCCCAGGCACTGGGGCCAAGATTGCCATTCACTGCCGTAATGAAGGGTAAATAAATTAAATTATGGCAAGTGAACTAATGAATTTGTGAAAGAATGACTGATAAATGAAATGTGAAAAATAAATAAAATAAAGATATGAAGATTAATGAATGGCTTAATATATATTCAAAATAGTTTAATGTTTTAAAAAATCTGTATGATAAGTTACATATAGAAAAAACTAAATCTTATTAAAAATTTGTATACACCTTAAAGAGGAGAAGAGAGCAGAGATATCTGCTTCATCTCCTGAGATATTTGAGAGGGATTTACCCTGGAAATATCTTTCCCTTATGTCAAAATATCTGGGACAAACCATCAGAATGTGCTCCACTGTTAGTATCTCGTCACAGTAAGCACACTCTGGTATGCTGCTTCCTTCTAAAATAAAGTGATGGGCTAAATGAGTGTGCCCAACCCTTTATCTTGTTAAAATAACCTCTGTTTGTCTGTCAACCTGGAATGACGAAGGCCACGGCAGCATACTTTTTCTAATATTTTTATACTTCTTATAGGCAAGAAGAGAAGTCCACCTTTCTCACCATTTACTTGAAACATAAGACCTAATAGGACCTTTTAGGTCTGTATGAGGCACCTTTCTGAAAGCTGTTTCTGGCGAAACACTAGCAGCTTTGGCTTCCTTATCTGCAGTTTCGTTTCCGTGAATCCCCACGTGAGAAGGCGCCCAACAGAAAGACACTGATTTTTGCCGACAATATATATGAAAAAAGGTACTCCCGAACTTTCCGAATTAATGGATGAAAGTTATTAAATTTTTTTATAGCTTCTAAAGTGCTTTTAGAATCTGAGTATATGACAAAATTCGAGTCATTACTTTGAAGAACTATATCTAGGGCAGAGGATACAGCTGGTAATTCAGCAGTAAATTCTGAGTCAGGTAATTTAGTTGTGTATGCTGTATCACCAAGGATAACAGCACACCTAACACCACTATCCAACTTTGATTTATCTGTATAGATCTTTACATAATTAGCATGGGTAGCGTCTTGATCTCAGAATTTTCCCTTAATCTCTTCTTCAGTGCAGTAATTTTTGTTAAGCGATTTCTTACATACTAAAGCTTCTGGAGTAAGCCATCGAGGATTCACAGGACGTTCTGCTTCCAAGACTCTGGGATTTGAGATGGTTATCCCCAACATCCTCATTCAGTCAAATTTGGAATGGTTTAGAAGCTCTTATACCAGAGAAATTTCGCAAGTCTGTTTCCTTGAGTAATTGAAAGGAGGTATTTTTGAGAGCACTTTTCATTCTAGCCACGTATTGCAACCCTAGGTCCTGCCTTCTTAGATCAAGGGGGAAATTATCTGTATCGGCATATATGCTTTCAACAGGCGAATTTCTAAAAGCCCCTGAGCATATTCGCAATCCCATGTTCTGTACAACATCTAATTCCTTTAGTTTGGTTTTACAAACTGAGGAATAGATCTGACAGCCATCGTCTACCTTCAAGCGACACAGCGAGTCATATAGCCTCAAAAAGGATTTCTTATTAGCCTCCCAACTAAATCCAGAAACAACCTTTAAAATATTTAAAATTGTTAATTTGTGGTCAATATTCATCCCCAGAAATTTTACTATATTTTAATAAGGAATCATAGATCCTTTTAAACTAGTGTGGGACCTCTTCCACACACCAGCACCTGGTAAATCTTACTGCAACTGTTTTGGAAGAGGATACTTTTCAACCATTCTCATTAGCCCACTTAGTAATTGCATTACCAGACCTTTGCAGGTGTTTACATACTGACAATGAATCATATCCTGTGCAGTATATTGCAAGGTCATCAACAAAAAGTGAGCATTTAGGAGGAGATAAGATTTTTTCAAACCCACTATTTATTGCCAATGAAAAGTGTTACACTTACAACGCTTCCTTGGGGAACTCCTTCCCCCTTGCACAAAAAGTTGGGAGAAGGTTTTTCCCACTTTTACCTTAAAAAATCTGTCCGTTAAAAAACAATATATAAATCTGATAATTTTTCCACATATGCCCATCTTATGCAATTGTTTCCTAATGCCAATTCTCTAGGTAGTGTCAATGCTTTTTCGAGGTAAAAAAAAATACGCCAATTGTCTGATATTATTTGGTGAATCTTCACTGGATTTGGTTGGTCAGCCTTAGCACGGGATCACGGGTGCAGCGATTTTTCTAGAAACCAAATTGAAATGATGATAGTAATCCTTTGGTTTCCAGGTGCCAAACTAATCTAGTATTTTTCATATTCTCCATCAGCTTACACGCACAATTGGTAGGAGCTATTGATCTATAGCTGGTGGGTAGGGGAGCATCTTTATTAGGCTTTTTAATAGGAACAACTAATTTGGATGCCTGAAATTGCACCGTGGAGAAATTCTTTATTTGGCAATATCGATGGACTTCACAGAGTGGCTGGAATTCTGCTGCTCTTAACTTTTCACGTTTTCTCTATAAAAAAAGACAATAATAACCGGGTTTCAGACCACATTGTTGTAAGTAATCCTTTATGAAATCGTGTCAGTTACTCCCTTTTTGTTACGTGAAGGTTTTAAATGTTAACTTCCATTTATTTCTCTTGTTCATTATGGTATTACGGTCAAAAATCCACATATCTCTATCGTCTACTACCGATTTCGTTATACACGATCGTAACATCTTTGTCAACGAGCTATTTGTGGTACAATAATCATTCTCGCTTCGTAAAAGATGAGAAGGAAAGAAAAGCAATAAAATGCCACCAAAGCATCATCTTCGTCCTTAAAGGCCCTTTGGCCAATAGGATGGTTTACGACACCAGAAAACTATAAAAGAGAGATCAAATCTCACTTCAGGTGAGGGGGTACCACTGGCTGACCTGTCACACGTATTATAGATATAAATGGCTTATCTATTCTCTCTCTCTCTCTCTCTCTCTCTCTCTCTCTCTCTCTCTCTCTCTCTCTCTCAGAAAACAGAGAAACTCATTCAAATACATAAAACTAAACTCTAGCGTCACGTGTAATACAGTGAAATGAATTTTAGTGGTCATTTCAAAATTTTTTCTAATTCTTGACTTTCACCAACTTTCTTTCGCTTTAGTAACTTGATCTTCGAGCCAGTATGCCGAAACTATCCCCTAAACACCAGTTGAACCTCCCTCTTTGGTAACAGCTAGGAGGAGCTCATTTGTGCGTTTTCCCTAAATCATCACAGGAACAAACTTCTGAAAATAGTTCTGTTGAGAAGCTGCATATGAACGCAGGGAGAATATGTTTTGACTTGTTTTTTGGACACAAACTCAATATTTCAGCTCTGGTCTTGATCTTCTTGTCACCAAGAGGAATACCATGATGAGACTGGCTTACCATTTCAGGTCAAGTAAATCGGTGACCGAGGCATATCGCGGACTTCCAGTTCTCAAGCCGGATCTTTAATCGGAATTCCTGTATTATTTTTCAAAATTTTATTGTGGTTGAATTTTTTACATAACTTCAAAAATGGGATGAAATGTACTCTGTGAAAAAAAGTCATTGACAGACAGATATAGGTCACCTTTCCGCAGTTTCTTCAATAAGTCCGCATCAGGATTAAAGATATTGTCCATAAGGTACGATAAAATGACCTAAGTAAAGAGATGCAGCGCATTAAAGAATTTCCCTTAAACATTTTATGAAATACCCTTCAGTCAGTATGGGTGAAATCAATGCCACGTAAAGGATAAAGCATAATTCCTGATCTTTTATCATACACCTGGTCATTATCCAGGACACAAAATTTTGTATTTTGTATATTTCTTGAAATTATTATTTATTCAAGTATTTTGAGGAAACGGTCGAAGTCGTGTGAATTTCTGATTGGTTAATTCTTGTGAATATGAGAAAACATTTAACAAAATGACAATTTAGTTTCCACCTAAATGAAAACACACACACACACACAGTTGGAAACATGGAAATGCAGACGATGCAAATATTGGGAGTCATTTTAGTAGATCTAAGCCCTTATACCGCGGCGAACTAGACTATGCCAGGTGACGTTTTTCTATACAGTTTTACCTCCTGAACAAGAATTTAAAGTAATATTTTTTTGGCCGGCTGAATTAACCCGCAATTTACCTGTGAACTCTATCCTACGGTAAGGGGGACCGATGGGAATGCGGAGTTTTGGGTAGGGTAAAACACTTGGGGGAAAATTTTGCCGTGTTATTGTGTAATTTCCTCTCATTTATGACATTTGAAACTCGAAATACAGCTGAAATAAAGCGCTAAATAAACTGATAATGTAGCCGTTACATAGCCAAAATCCACCTATTAATACTGCTATTACGACGCCGAATCCTACTACGCATGCGCCATGTTTTAGGGGCGCTTTTGTTTCAGACACCGACTTCCTAAGTGATATAAATGATGGGGTTTTTGCGGGGAGGGTACATGTTTTCAACCAATCCTGTTGCATTATTAACCCTACATTGAAATAGGACCGAGGGGAGAATTTGGGGGATTCATGCATTAAGTTACATAAATTCCTCTTCCTCATTTGTTCTATAATCGTGTAATATTATTTCAAGCTCTTATTTCTGTTCCTTTTATCATATTAGTCTTTAATATGTGCACTGACTTGTTCTCACATGATAATGTTGCCCTATATACCTTACAATATTATGTTACAATCGAGGGAAGGCCCCAGAAAGTCTCCTGAGGGGTGGGACTAGAAGGCGATTTTAGGACGTTTCGAGACCTTTCTGTCAATGACGTGAAATCTATGGTATTACATTTTTACATTTTACAGACATTCCAATTTACACATGCATTTTTTCTCCCTTCTTTTTTATATACAGCCCTTCGATGGCTCGTGCAGAGTTGTCTCAGAATGGTTCCGGGCAACTTCCTGGTGTTAAGCAGAGGGGTCTACAATTCAATTACCAAGTTATCAAAGTTCCGGCAATACAGGAGGCAATTACGATTCCTCTATTTGCTAAGGATGACGAGGACGAATTTTTCTTCCCAAATCACTACGCTCTTCCTCTTCCCATTATTATGATATTGCTTGCCATGATAATTGTTACGGTGTGTGTGGCCATATGCATTGAGTATGAGGGCAAGTAGTGTGGCTAAAGAAACACATGAATTAGCAATTTGAAAATGGGATGCACTTCATATCGAAATCACTTACACTTAAAACATTATTAAGTCCTATTTCACAGGTATAACAACTGGTAATATCCGGAGAGCTCACTGTTGCTTGATGAAGCAGAAGCAGAAGAAACTAATTGTCTAAGTAAAATGTTATCAAGAGGTGGCGAAAAGAGATTCACGAGTTGGCAAGGTGGTTTATGTAGTAGGGGCAGGGAGAACAGAATAGTAATAATAGAATCTTAGTTGAAAGTGAACATATTAGAGAAAAGGGATCATCATTCAAAACAACAGTTAAGGAAATAATGCTCAAAAGAAGACTGGTATTAAATAAAGAATGTCAGATCTACATATCTGGTTTCATTCGCAACCAGAAGCCGTTCAAGTGGTGCCATACACTACTGATGGGAAAAACTAAGCCATATACTATCTTTATACCTATCCACCAATTGTTAGGGAAATTTTCCTTACAGTAGCTCACCAGCCGCGAGTGTTGACCCTATTGATCTAGATCATGTCACGGGACTTCTACGTCACAAGGAGTGGCGAGGAAATGTTTTATAACAATGAATATGTTTATGAATGTTTATCTAAAGGGTGTTTGACATTTTATTAGTGAATATTTTTCCTGTGCACTGTCTGTGCTTTACCATGTTTGGGATATGATTAGGTGATGAGGTCTCCTATTTATGCTTTTTATGCTAGTTTTTTTTTTCTAAAAAGTGACCTTTGTTTTTTTTTTTCTCAGATGGATTTGTAATGGGTCACCTGATAAGGGAATTTTGGACATCACTTCTGTTATGACAGACTTTGACATTATTTTTTGGGACTACTTAAAATGATTACGGTCAAAACGTATTTGGTATCTGAGAGATTGACTTTTCATTTACTTATTTCCTAGAAGTTAAGGACAGTCTTTCCCCTTTTCTTCTTTAATTATTTTTTTTTCTTTTGTCTTGTTAAGGTTGGAAATAAACTTGTATTTTGGTAGAACATGAGTTTTGTCTAGCCTTAGTTGAATCTAAACTATGACCTGAGAATAGGAGAATGGGAGCAACGATTCACGGGAAGACTTAAATGAACAGTGGTGACGAAGGTGATTTTAAAGGTAGGTTGTTTCTTGTGCGCTGGGGTTAGAATTTTAATTTAGAAGAAATCAGGAGAAAGATTATACAGTTAAAAAAAAAATTCCCCATCGCTCGACCACGTCCGGTTCTGTAGTTCTACATTCCACTAAATTGCCGTTTAATATCTAATTTGCTCACAACGGCCAAATGGTATCCGTCGCTGAAGTTGTCTGTAGACACTGCCGGGCCCTCGAATCGCGCAGGTGTCGAATTGTTTGTCGTTCATAATTTCTCTTCGGTGATATTCTCCAGGTAAGCGAATTGGATATTAGACGACGTTAATATCTTAATGTTTGTGAATATAAAGTCATGGTTTGTGTGATAAAATTTGAAACATATATACGTATACATATAGGGAGAGTGGGGTAAGAAGCCCCCTTTCAGAGAAATGCTTATATTGCCTTACAGTATTGCAGCTATCGACCTAAAAGACATATTTCTAGAAAGCTTTGTTATTAGTGTATCAACGGTCATAATCATGAGAAGCTGTTAGCAATTTGGATAGTAAAAAAATGTCCCACAAGAAGAACAGAGGGGGCCTTTTACCCCATGGGTGAGGTAAGAAGCCCAGGGTGAGGCTTTTTGCCCCATAACTAAGGTATTGTGGTACTTCATGAAAACAACCATTTATATTGAAGAGTAGACGCCGATTTTTGCTACATATAAGAAAATCAACCTTTCACACAATAATATTCAAGAATAATGTTGAAAAATATACAGTAATTAATCTCAGAATTTTTAGTTTCTTGTAAAACCTAGCAACTTTTTGGTATTCATAGGAACTGAAATTAGCAAAATTGTAAAATAACTGACCCTCCTCTAAATGCAGCAGTAATAGCACAATTAGAAATAAATTTACTTTCTTTATATAACACCAAGAATAACGCAAATAAAAGTAATAAAGAATAAATTTTACATAAGAACAAGAATGACAAGTAAAAAAGGTAGACTAATTTCTTTTACATTACTCCATTCTCTCTGGCCAAAGTCCTGTTACTGTGGTGGCCATCTGGAATTGTAATGTGCTTTTCTGTTAGACTTGGCTTAACAATTTTAACAAAGTGATGTTGCCAGTCTACGAAACAATCAACATCAGACCATCCATTTGCTGTGCATCTAGCAATTGATCTAGGTGGCCTGCCGATCATAAGTAGTGGACTCATCCTTTCCGGGCAAATATAAATATAGGAGGGAGATGAACTCCAGATGCATTCATTGTACAAATAAGCTGCAGTCTGTCCTCTTTCACCACTGGTTACACATCCAACTGATCAGATGGGGTAAAAAGCCCCCACTGGGCTTCTTGCCCCAAAGCTTGATGGGCCTTTTACCCCACATGCCATTTTTTTAAGAAACAAACTCCACCTGTACCCAATTAAGTTTTCAAATCTGGATTGCAGTGCAGGATATTGCTTAGTTCTCATTTAAAGTATCTGTAGTTGAAGTACTGATTTTCCTGACAAGATGTCTGTACAGGATATCTCTGATATAGCAGCAGACTTACATGAAATGTGTCTAAAGAAGAAAAATACTTGCTGGCTGTTTCCCACCCCAGTTCCCATTCTAGTTCTCAGGAAAATGGTGTTGCTGCACTGATCAGCTGACTAAGTTACTATGACATGTAATAAGCAAGAAAAAGGGGGGCGGGCGGGCTTTTACCTCACTCTACCTATATATATATATATAATATATACTATATATATATATATAGTATATATATATATATATATATATGCATAACTTTCGATAAACGATTTACTGATAAAACATAAAAACATAGAGTGTATTTATATATATATATATATATATATATATATATATATATATATATATATACACACTTTATGTGTGTGTTTTTATCAGTGGATCGCTTATCGAAAGTTAATATATATATATATATATATATATATATATATATATATATATATATATATATATGTGTGTGTGTGTGTGTGTGTGTGTGTGTGTGGTATAAATACTATATATATACATATATATATATATATATATATATATATATATATATATATATATATATATATACTCTACGTGTGGGTTTTTATCAGTGAATCGTTTATCAACAGTTTCCATATTAGGCATCCTAAAATAATAAATAAATGTCAATGTAAAATGTTTAATTTCCCTGACTTCCAATTCAAGTCTTTATTAATCGGGTAACAGTAAGGAGATTTTTGTTATTAAAGACATACGTCATTGCAAAATTAAATATAGTGATTTGGTAATTGAGATAAATGGGAATCTTTAAATGAAACTAATTTTATTAAATTATTCCTGTCAACTCATGATTATGTATCATATGATTTATTAAGATTGCGTAGTTCGATCTACGCTAGATTCAAGTCCTAATGAAAAAAAGACTAATAACGACATGGCTAAATGGCACGGGGCGATGTTTTTAATTCGATAAATTAGGTCAGTATTACCCATTAATTTGATTCTTGACTGGTTATTGAGAAGCAGCAAAACCCGCTGGTAATTTTTATGATTTTTTTTACTTTACTACTGATATGACTGATACTTACTAGGGCTTTATAACAACAAATAGCATATTTTGAAGATTGAACTTGATAATGTTATCATTACCCTTTTTTAAAAAAATTACCATAATTCAATCAATGCAGCGGAATACTTGATAAACTGGCCCACTCAGATACATAGACAATTTTCTTACTGCCCGCTGTCCACATATTACAATGGTATAAGACTGCGGCAGTTTGTATGTCTTTTCTTACGACTGTTATACGTAAGCATTGTTGGTTCCTTTTTCCCTTTCTAGTCTGAGTGATATCTAGTAGATTTGGTTCTTTTTTAGAATAAGGGAGATGACTCAAACGGACTGAGTTAACTTAACAACTTTATTTCTTAGCTCCATCACTGGAGTATAGGGATGGTTTGGTCGGATGACCGCACCGTTGAGAAATCTAAGTTGAACTGAAATACAGGAGGATCGCGTCGATAGCGTAACACTAGCTATCTCAGCGTTTTATATTAACAACAAGAATAAAATGAACACGTAGCCCTACGGCTCGGAAGTCATGTGTTTCCGCTACAGGTGAATAAGTCAACCGCTTCCCATGGAAGGTGTTGTGACCTGTTTACAAAACACACAAAAATGATTATATGTGCAAATGCAAACCAGGCTACTGCAAGCATTGCATAGCATGGTCTAGTTTCACGTCCTGTTATGGCTATGCGGTTACACTCCTAATTCGCCAATGACCCCTTGGGTCATGGGTTTATTTACAGATGTGGAATTTATCTGTATATACAAATGTAATATATTACACA
>NC_087204.1:63592725-63597725 GCF_015104395.2 Macrobrachium nipponense
AAATATATATCTATATATATATATTATTTATATATTAATATATATAGATTATTATACATTTCCCATTAATTTTTCATTTTATTTTGTAATTAGCTGTATTTAAGAGAACAGAAAAACAATATTTATTAGCACCTGAAGCTATTGAAAGACTAGTGAAAACCCAGGTTTGATTAATCCTTTTAATGTAGATTTCCAAAAAAAAGGGGATTTTTGATATACGTAAATTAGACTATGTTAATAAAAAAGGGACAATGCTAAAGAACAATGGTAAATATGCTATAATCTAGTATATATTCCAAGAAACAAATGCCAGGGAAAAATCTAGGATATTGCATATGCTATAAGATTAGTGGTGTCATTGAAGGAAGGCAAGCCTCAGGAACGGCTGGTTCCTTTAATTGTGCTGTGCTGTGATGATTTTCTGATTGTTTCGAATTCCTCGGTTTTTTGTTTATGTGATTCCTGATATTAATGTAGTCCGATTTTTAGTAATGTTATAGGTTAGATCTAATTTTATAGGTTAGATAAAAGTTTATCCATTTTAAAACGGGTTGAAAAGACCAGCCCTTTTGCGTGGAATTTAAAAATATACTTTATAACTCACTTAAGTTCAACATAAGCTTCTAATGTGAAAATAATTTTGAGACAATCACAGTAATAAGTTGTAATCTATTTCCCTCTGGTATGCTTACATCTATGTTATTATATTATTTATTTCGATTTACTGCAACAATAACATTTCATTTTCCTGACCATATAATCAATGCATTTTTTGTCTTTACAAATATTTTAGTTATAAATGTGTCAGGAGTTGGTAGTTCTAATGACTCCATTGTTTATATATAACCTTCTCTAATTATGAATAACGAATCTTTTGTTAATAATATATCACAGGAGAAATAGTAATTTATGCCTGGTAATTATGGGGTTACAATACATGGTCATATAATGTAAATTTTATTAGAGAACCTGGACCAATCAAAGGATTATCTTATGCCAGATATTTTCCATTCTGTTTCAAAGAAAGAAGGCCCTTTTTTTGGATTACTTTAAATGCCAAATAAAATAGTGAATTTCCTGAAAAGGTTTATAGATGCAATTCAAGAAACAAAGAGAGATGAAAGTTTGCATATTACTGACGCTGACAAATCCTATTGTTTTGTAGTAATGAATAAAATTAGTTGTGTGGAAAAAGTGGAAGACTTATCTGACTCTAATACTTAAAGCTACGGAAAACCCATTAGCTGATGTTATAAAAAGCTTTAATTCTAAAACAAAACCTATACTAAAGGGATTCAGTTCAATAAAAGAGAAAGTGACGACGATTGGCCCACCTTTACTTTACATTTATGGATTAATCAAGACCCATAAAAGAGATTTCCCTATTCGTCCCATTATCAGTTTAACCGGTTCTGTTGGCTATCAACTTTCTAAATATCAAGTTGAATTACGATCACCTATCCTGGATACTATTTCATATTCCCATTTACAAAACTCTGTTCATTATCCAATAGTGACAAATTAACCAGTTTTGATGTAATAACTTCATTTACTAAAGTTCCGATTGATGACTTGCTTCAATATTTATCACAACAATTGGACTTGTATAATCTAGAATTACCTACTAACGTCATTATTAATTTGGTATTACTTTGTTTGTTTGTTTGTATGGTGTTTTTACGTTGCATGGAACCAGCGGTTATTCAGCAACGGGACCAACAGCTTTACGGGGCTTCCGAATCACGTCGAGAGTGCACTTCTAGCACCAGAAATACACATCTCTCACAACTCAATGGGATGCCCAAGAATCGAACTGGCGGCTAGCGAGGTGGCATGCCAACACCATACCGACCACGCCGCTGAGGCACTTTTATTCCTTTGTATAACAAATTGTAAATTCACTTTCAGTGGTAATTCTTATGAACAAATGTTTGGTATGGGTATTAACTCTTTTTTGGCACTTTTGTCCAATATTTACATGGAGTTCATTGAGCCTAGACTTATTCCAAGAAATTTATTCTCTAAGTTTTTTTGGGTTAGATATGTAGACGACTGTGTTTACATTATACAAGAAAATGTAAATATTCCTGATTTCTTGCATGCAATTAATAATCTTGTATGTACATACCATCCATAAAATTCACAATAGAATATGAAGAAAATAATTGTATACCATTTTTACATGTCTTAGTTATTAGGAATAACTCAAATTTTTGTTTTAAAGTGTATAGGAAACCAACGAATAATTTGTCATATACCATTTTTACTCTGACCATGCTAAACAAATTAATGGTGTCAACATTTTCCAGTGTGTATCTGAGAGCTCTTAGAATTTGTAGTCCTGAATTTTTGAATGATGAGTTTAAAGTTATTGATAAAATAGGAGATTCATTATATTACCCTCCATATTTTTTGGAACTGTAAAAATAAAGCAAAAAAGACATATTACAATCCAAACAGTGTTAACAAAAAGTTAAGAATATTCTCTGTGTACCATTAAATCCTAATTTCACTTCTGTTGTACACATTTTAAAAACAATTGATATTAACTTAGTATTTTTAAAATGTTTAAATATATAATAATATTTTGAGAAATAAACTAATTAAAAATAGCCCACCAAAGTCAAACAATATTGTATACAGTATTCCTTGTAAAGAATGTAATAAGATTTACATAGGACAAACATCGAAAGAACTAGAGTGAGATGCTCTCAGCACAAATATACCATATCAAGAGGCTTAATTAACAAATAAGGCAGGCCATGCTAGTATCCGAGATAATTGCTCGATAATCTTCGGGGTCAAAGATCACTGCAAAAGGAATCTACTGGAGCCCAATTTCATTGAAGCCACATCAACAGGAAATTTAAATCTCAATCCTGAATTGTACTTTGATTCTCTTTTCTTATCTCTTTTACTTAATGAACATGCCATCCGAATTAACAAACTGTAACCCTGCTCTCCCTCTCTGTTTTTGTATATAAAGGTCTGTCAACTTCTATTATATTCAGTATGAACTTGAAAATGTAGCATATACTACGAAAGTATTTTGTTCCAAGTCGCCAGTTTTCACTCACTTTTCTACCACGGATTTAAGAATATTTACATATATCTATCTACCTATCTATCTATCTATATATGTATGTATGTGCACACACACACACACACACACACACACACACACACATATATATATATATATATATATATATATATATATATATATATATATATGGAATAACGATAATAATTAAAATTAGGGTGCAACAGACTTTATCGTGACTCTTCTAGAACCATTTAGTGAAACGAGGTCCAGAAGGGAAGGACAGAAGATCCGTCAAAAAGGTAAAAGACTTTATTAAACGGTAGAACATTTGCAGGTGCCTGAGAGAAGCTGGAGTGCAGTGAAAAAACTTTTTCACCTTACATTTTTATTTTATGTGCAACCATTTTTTTTCCTGATAATTGTGGTTTCATTTACAGATAGATTCGAATGTCACTACATAAAATGAATTCTCTGACTGATACTTTAAGTTTTGGTTTAGGTAGAAATAGAAATAGCCATGAACTGATGCGTCTTTATATAAAGAGGTAATGTGTAACATTTTTGAGGTGATCATTATGGGGAAGATTGTACTATATCATGTTTTTGCAATTTCCAATTCATATTCCTTGTTTTTCTTGTTAGTTCTTTTGGGGAAATAAAGACTATTTTTGTATCTCAGAGTTTGATTTCAGCCTAGATCTTATAACTTCATTTAGCTGTAGAGTTGCCAGTTCGTGTCGGATGCCAAGGTAGGTTACGTTACTAGTTTGTGATTTCTCTCCTTTTTATTCAACAGATTGCTGTAGTCAGAAATGGTAACTTGAACACATACTTGTTATAAGCTGCCATGTCATCTGAATTTGTTATAATGATGTTTGCGAACAGAACGCATTAAGATGAAATGCCACTTTGCTCGACCAATAGTTTGGCTGCTATATTAAATACAAAATGGCAGACTTTCAAATAGGGGCTTTCACATATTGCTACTCTAGTTGGAGTTCAAAAAGAAACCTTATGTCTTTTCCTATGCACGTTGATGCACTAAGTATGTTCCGAAAGGTTTTATTTAGGTGGAATTGAATGTAATGGCGATATTGTTCATCCTGTCAGCTATTTGTGAAATGAAGCATCATGTAGTCATCTCCAAGCTGTGATACTCCTAAGGAACTGATTTTGATCTCTGTATGTTCTGCCTGGATGGGAGAGGAACAAGCAAAAGCAATCCCTGTAGACCAGCAATTGAGGATTCACTGTGCGGTGTTAATGACAGTATCTAGAGACATGTAAAAAACGAAATGTTCTTGATAAAAAAAGATAAGCTCACCTGGCACAAGTTGTGTTATTTATCCTGCACAAGTAAGACACATCTTGCAAAAAATGCGTAAATGTCAGCAAAATCCAGACGAGAACTTATCAACAAGTCAGGAAATGCAAGTTGTACCAGATTTTGAGGCTGAACCTGTTAGAAAGTCTTTGAGATCAGATATAAGTCTTATTAATTGGGAAAAATGCACGTTTTGTCAGTTGGATGTCACAGACACAAAGCTTTGCCAAGTGATGACAAAGTGCACTTCCGATACAATATTTGAGCTTGGCAAATGTGATCAGAACATTGCATGTAGATTGGCAGGCATCAATGACATTAGGCTATTACTGGAAGTATCACTTGAAATGCTATGCACTTTTCAAAAGAGAGGTCAAAAGTGGACTCTTCTGGGATGGAAGATGAATAAGCAGATTGTTTTGGAACACTCATGGAAGAGCTGGAGTGAGGAATAGCAGAGAGACACGTTTATTCCTTCAAAGCAGTTTGGGATTACTACAGTGAGACCCTTTTGCATTAATATAGTGCAAATGCAGGCCCATACAAGTGATATCAAGCACAGCCCTGGCTACAACACAGTTGGCTAGATTGACACTGACTATGCCGTTACAGCCTACCTAATAATAAATC
>NC_087204.1:63602725-63607725 GCF_015104395.2 Macrobrachium nipponense
CCCATCAATTTCCTGCAACAGCACTCCTCCAGCACCAGTGTCGCAAGCGTCTACTTGCAAAGAGAAGGGTTTAGAAAAATTAGGACTGTGTAAGAACTTTATTTGGTTTGCGTGTTTGCAATTGTGCTTGGGGGGCTGTGCGTGGCTTGGGCTTGTGGTGGAAGGTTGGGGTTAGGTGGGTTCGTTGTGGCTCACTACTCAAAAAAATATTTTAAATGTTTTCAAATGCTGCCTGACATTTCTCATCCCATTCATACTTCTTTTTAGGGCTGGTAAGACTATGTAAAGGGGCAGCTACTGAAGCAAAATTACGGCAGAACTTCCTGTATATGAAACCATACCCAGAAATCTTTAAGGGATTTCCTAGTCTTAGGTTCTGGATAGTCAAGAATGGCATTAACATTTGCAGTTTTAGGCCTGACATTACCTCCACCTACAATATGTCCCAAGTAAGTAACTGTAGCTTGTCCAAAAACACATTTTTTTAAATTTATTGTTAACTGGGCTTCTCTTAATCTATCAAAGAGCATATTCAAACGTGTCATCAGCTCCTTCCAAGAATTTCCTATCACCAATATATCATCTAGATATGCAAATACTCCCTCTAGACCCTGAATGGTATAGTTAATTATGCGTTTAAATGTGGATGGGGCATTTGTTAAACCAAAAGGCATTACTTCATACTGGAATAACCCAAAAGGAGTTATGAAAGCCGAAATAAGCTTGGCTCTAGATGTTAACTTCACCTGATAATACCCCTTGAAGGTAGATCTAGTTTTAGCTACATACTTTGCTTGGCCCACAGAGTCTATAAGGTCATCTAGACGGGGTAAAGGGTAACTATCCTTAACAGTAGCAGAATTTACTCTCCTGTAATCTGTACACAGTCGCATGCTGCCATCCTCCTTTGGTACCAATAGACAGGGAGACGCCCATGGTGGACTTGCTTGGTTTAGCTAATCCAGTTCTCAGAAGATATTCCACTTCTTCTTCATTACTAATTTCTTGGCCGGGCTTCGGATGACGCGATAAGGGTGTTGTCGTATGGGAGCAGTTCCTGGTAGAAGTTTGATGTCATGGGTGAGAACTGTACACTGACCTGGATTTTCTCCATAAAGTTCTGGGTAAGAGCAAATAAGGTTTTGAAGTTCTGTTGATTGAAAAGGAGAAAGATGTTGACATGAGTTTTCAAAGGTTTTCAGGGCAGCATCATTATCTACAAAACGCCACGAATAGATGAATTCAGGTTCACTTACTTCAGGTTTCTCGTCCTTGACCTTAACATTAACAATTTTGTCTCCATAACCAGTTTCAGTATTCCTGGAATGATACCTTTTAAGCAAATTGGCATGGATAATTTGAGTACTTTTCCTTCTATCAGGGGTTTCTATCACATAGGTATGGTTATTGACATTTTTAACTACTTTATATGGACCAAAGAATTTGGAGGAAAATGGGGATCCAGGGATAGGAAAGTATGCTAACACAAGATCTCCTGGGTTGAATTTCCTAATTTTAGTTTTTTGATCATAATTATTTTTCATTTTAATCTGAGCTTTGCTTAAGTTTTCACTGGCTATTTTACGGACTTTGGAAAGGGTTTCCTTAAAGTTACTCAAATATTGTTGAACAGTTACAGTCTGATGAGAGTCTGGGGGCTTTAACCATTCATCTTTAATTAATGCAAGGGGTCCTCTTAATAATCTCCCATATACCATTTCAAAAGGAGAAACACCTAGGGATTCCTGGGGGGACTCACGTATAGCAAACAAAAACTTTACTCCTTCATCCCAATCAAGATTGCTCTCTAAACAAAACTTTTTTAACATACTTTTAAATGTTTGGTGCCATCGTTCCAGGACTCCCTGAGATTCCGGATGATATGCAGATGATAAGCTATGTTTTATATTTAATTCCTTCAGGATTTCTGAAAAGAGTTTACTTGTAAAGTTAGAAACCACGATCAGTTTGGATATCCTTGGGGATCCCGTAAGTAGTAAAAGAAACTTAAAAGGTGTTTAGCAATATTTTTAGCAGATATATTCTTAAGTGGGATGGCCTCTGGAAAACGAGTACTGGGACACATAAGAGTTAATAAATATTGGTTACCACCTTTCGTCTTGGGCAAGGGTCCAACACAGTCTATTACTAATTTCTCAAAGGGCTCATGTGGAACTAGTATAGGCTGTAAAGGGGCTTTAGGAATTACTTGGTTAGGTTTGCCAGCTATTTGGCATACATGACATGTCTTTATGAAATCTCCTACGTCTTTCCTCAAATTAGGCCAATAGAACTTATCAAGTATTCTATAGTAAGTTTTGTATTGTCCCAAATGACCACCTGGTCCATCATGTGCAATTTCCATTATATGAGTGCGTACCGAAGAAGGGACAACAATTTGGTATTTCTCACTCCAGGTATCGAGATTTGAATAGTTAGGACGGTAAAATCGCATTAGGATACCATTATTATGATAAAAAGAAGGGGATTTATTCAAAGATTTTATATCAACAGCCTTATCATGCAAACAAGATAAAGATTGATCTGACCTCTGGGCAACTATAAGTTTATCTCTAGACATTACCTTAGCTAAGAAATCACTATCTACTTCAAAGTCATTTACCTTTTCTCCTGCTTGGGACCGAGTGACTATATGTGTTGGGGCTTGTTCAAGATCTACCTTATCCTCCATGGGGGTATCAGTGACAATTAAATTTGGTACAATTAATTTCCCGCTAAATCATTACCCAATAGCAAGGAAACTCCTTTTACCGGCAATTCTGTATCAATCACCCCTAATTCAACTTTCCCTTTTACAAGTGGGCAATCAAGGTAAACACTGGCAAGGGGAATGGATGAGATTCCAGTAAGATCCCTTACAACCACCTTCTCACCTGTTAAATTATTCTCAACATTAGGTAAAGCCTTACTATGCAACAAAGTTAAAGCAGCTCCAGTGTCTCTTAATATAGTGACCCTAGACTTCTGTTCTTTCTCCCCCAAGGTTATTATACCTTCAGACTTAAAATCATCAAATACATCGGGTACATTAGCTTGCACATGCGAAACAGGTTTAATCTGGGAGGTTGAAAATTTTACGTGGGGTTTCATAAAAACATTACGGTAGTTATCAGATACTTTACATTTAGGGTCTTTACAATTACGAATAGTATGTCCTTCTTTCTTACAATAACTACATTTAGGATTATCAGAACCTTTGGGATTATCCGAAATCTGCTGGGATTTTCCTGAAACTGGTTTTACAAATACCTCAGCTTTTTTATTAGGAAGACTCTTATGTATTAAGGAATAAGTGTCAGCCAAGGAAGCAGCCTTTAGTAAATCTTTCTCCTGCCTATCTTCAATATAGAGCATTACATTAATGGGAAGTTTCCTTTTAAATTCTTCAAGAACCATTAAATTTATCAGTTCTTCAAAAGAAGTTACTTCAGCACACTTAAGCCATTTCTTGAAAGCTCTAAGCTTGTCAGAAGCGAATTCTAAGAAAGTTTGGCTATTTGATTTACATAAGTTACGAAAAGCTTGTCTATATCCTTCCTCTGTTATGGAAAATGCATCTAAGATTGCTTTCTTAACCTGTTTATAATCATTAGTATCATCCAGATGCCTAACAACTTTAGCAGCTTTACCTGACAATTTAGGTTTAAGGAGCCATACCCACTGTTCAACAGGCCAATTAAGGTGATTAGCAGTTTCCTCAAATACCCGAAAATAATCCTCGGGATCATACTCTGTGAATAAGGGAACTAACTTTATATTTTTAGTCAGGTCAAAGGGAGATAACTCTTGTTCAGTTTGCCTAATCTGAAGATTGATTGAAGCCCTCTCTTGTTCCACCTTTATAGCTAACCTAGCTTCTAATTCTAATTTAGCTTTTTGGGCCTCCATCTTGAAATTCTAACTTAGCTTTTTCTTCTCTAGCCTTGAAATTCTAACTTAGCTTTTTCCATTTCAATTTTTCTCTTTCTTCCTTAAGAGAAAATTCACTTCTCTTTTCAGCGGCTTGCAAAGCTAACTCTTCCTGTCTTAAAGCTAACTGAGCTTTTTCACGGTCTAACTGAGCTTTTTCACGCTCGACTGCAAGACGTTCAAACTCTAATTTTTGTTCAATTGTAAGGGAAGGGGTTTCTGGAACAAGATACTGCCTAGCTTCGTCACCCAAGGTTCCAATACGCATATAGTGATCTATTATCACTTTCCTAATGTCAAACTTACGCATACTAGAACGTAACTCAAGGTCTAAATGCCTAGCTACTTCCATTAATTCAGATTTTTTAGCATCGGTAAGAATATGCAATTCAGAGGAAGGATCCCCACAAACTTTTGAGTATTAAACTTCGCCATTGTGAAAAAAAAAAGAAACTTCAAGAACAATATAAACACCTGAATTAGAGTTTTACAATTCTTAAATTGGAGCCAACTTAGTTACGCATTTACCACGCATGAAACCATAAACCACGCATAAATAGTAACCGATTAGACAAGAATTTATACACAAAACATTTTAGATACGGAAAAATGAGAATGAATAAGGACGCACTGGAAGTATTTTACTCCCGGTTCAAACCAAAATGAAGTCAACAGGAAGTACCGTCGCTCAGCTAACAACCGTAACTTACTACACTTTGATTAGAACGGTAAACTTCACGCACATATGTCGAGGCATTAACAAGATTCATTACACTTTACAGAAAATGAATAACGCAAGAGACTGGTATCTAAGGACCCAGGGAAAGACTATAAGCACGTAAAAGTCACAAATGATTCAAGAGAAATGAATTTTTAACAATGGTACGACAGATTAACTTTTTAACCAGCGCACTGAGTCTCAGTTAGGAGAGGAGGGAGGGGAAAACCATAACAAGGTTACCGGCAGTCGTTTACCAAAACAGAAGTGGCCACCTTCGGTCACCGAAAAATTTACGCACAATGAAAATAAATTCTTCAGCGATCTAGCAAACACAAAAACAGTCACCTAA
>NC_087204.1:63610225-63647725 GCF_015104395.2 Macrobrachium nipponense
AATAGATGGTTATACAGTGGAATATAATAATCAGCAAGGCTTAACAAATCTATTTTCACCTCTTTAAATATGCACAAAAGCCATTACCACCAGATCAGAATAAATAAAGGTAGACGTGACAGTGCATCTGTAACATTATTGTTCGATCCTGGAATCTTTCGAACTTCAATATTGAAGGACGAATGTATGTACAACCACATTAGTAGCTTTTGGTTGTTGAACTTCGCTCGATGCAGGAAACTGAGAGGCATGTGATCCGAGTAAACTACTACTTTCTCAAGGCCTTCCAAGTAGGGACGAAAGTGCAGCACCAAATCTACAATGCTACATAGTTCTTTCTCCACAGTTGCCCATCGGAGCTGTGCACCTTTGAAGGATGCTGAATGATAAGCGATTGGTAACAGCCGCTCCAGCAGAGGCAGTGAGATTGTAACCTCACTGAACAATTCCTGTAATAACACTCCTCCAAAGCCAATGTTGCTTGCATCAACTTGAAGGAAAAAAGGTTTTGTGAAGTCAGGAGCTTGCAGAAGTGGCTTAGAGATCATAAATAGTTTTAATTGCTCAAAGGCCCTCTCATGTTTCTCAGTCCATTGAAAAGGCACTTTAGTCGAAGTTGGGCTGTGATAACAGAGAAGTTTGGGCAAAACCTTGAATAATAAGAAACCATGCCCAAGAATGTTTTAAGCTCTTTTCTATTCCCTGGCACTGGATATTCTTTAATGGCACTAATGTTTACATCCTTTGGAATTATAGTGCCACTGCCAGTAACATGACCAAGATACATCACCTGACCTTTTCCAAAAGGGTTCTTAGCAAGATTGATTGTCAAGTTGGCCTCCTTCAGTCTCTCGAAAGTAAAGCTAGTATTTGTAAATATTCTTCCAAAGTGTCCGTTGCTACAACAATGTCATCAAGATACACATACACCTTTGGAAGACCCCTGATGACCTCTTGCATGGTTCTCTGAAAGGTTGCTGGTGCATTTGAAAGGCCAAATGGTAAAACAAGATATTCAAAAAGACCAAAAGGGGTGATAAAAGCTGAAGTTTCTTTAGCCCTGTCAGTTAACCTTATCTGATATAGTAACCTTTCAATAAGTCTATCTGGGTCAAATATTTTGCATTGCTAACAGAGTCGATTATATCTGAAATTCTGGGCAAACGATAAGCATCTTTTACTGTCTTTAAATTGAGTTTCCTGTAGTCAGTACACAAACGATAAGTATTGTTAGGTTTCTTTACCAGAATACATGGAGAGGCCCAAGGAGATGTACTTGGCTTAGCTAAGTTATGTTCTAGTAAGTACTTCACCTCTTGCTTAAAGATAGATAAAAGATTATGAGATACCCGGTAAAAAGATTGTCGTATTGGTTTAGTATTAGGCTCCAATACAGCATCATGCATTATACGGGTGCAACTTCCAGGCTTATCAGAACAAATTGAAGCATACTGCTTAATGAGTGCAACCAAGTCCTCCCGCATAGGTGATGGACATTCTAGGAACTGTGGAAGGGATCCCAAAATTTCAGAATTCTCTATGTCCTTCCAAGATAGGGTGGACTTCACACAGAAACTTTCGTTGTCATCTGCTTCCATTTCGTCTTCTTCAGTGGGAGTCTTAACATGAATCTGTGACTTTGGGGTAAAGGAGGTTAGTGGATCATTCTTAATGGTCAAATGCCCAAAGTCATGAACTAAATGGTTGATTAAGCTTCAGAAACTTTGTAAGGTTTAATCAGGTTTACATGGACAAGCCGAGTGGATTTACGTCTGTCAGGGGTAGCTAAGACAAACTTGGTTTTAGTTGCCTGCCTGAGTATTTCGTAAGGCCTCATAAATTTTTCTCCGAAAGGAGAGCCAGGTATTGGATGATATGCAAGTACCTTGTCACCACACTTTTAAACTCTCTTAGTCTTTTTGTCGTAATGGGTTTTCATATGCTCCTGAGCATGCTGTAGATTTCTATGTGTAAAGTCATGCATATGATAGTTTTTCCTGTAAAGATTTTAAGTAATGAGAAATGCTCACCTGTGTTTCATAATGATAACCTTTAAGGATGTGTTCCTATACCATACTCAGGTTAGTTCACGGTCTACGCCTGAAAAGTTGTTCAAATGAAGACACTCCTTTAGATTCATTTGGCACACTACGAATCATATACATTAGTAGGTCCAAATCCTCATCCCAGTCTTTTCCTGTTTATGTTAATGGTCTGGTGGCCTCTTTCTAAGGCTCCATTCGACTGTGGATGATAAGCCAAGGCATAAACATTCACTATATTAAACTGATGGAGTGCACTTTGAAACAAAGTTCTGGTGAAATTAGTACCTCTATCACACTGAAGTTCTCAAGGGAAACCGAACAATGTAAAACCTTTAAGCAACTGTTCAACAATAGTTTTAGCTGCAATATTCCGAAGTGGAATAGCTAAAGGGAACCTAGTAGTGGGACTAAAAATGCTGAGTAAATATTCATTACGCCTGCTGGTTTTTGGCAAAGGGCCAACACAATCAATTATTACCTTTCCAAACGGGGTTTTAGGAACAATAGGTACAGGCAGTGCTGGTTGAATCTTTTCATTCGGTTTATCCGTCACCTGACACACATGACAGGACTCTATAAAGTTCTGTACGTCCTTCTTCATCCTTTGCCAATAGAAGTCTTCCAGGAGACGTCTGTAAGTCTTAATGACACCAAGATGGCTTTCTGTAGTGCGTCCTTATTCCATTATTGAAGATCTGAGAGAGCAAGGTACAACCAATTGATGGCAATCACGCCACGAGTCCTTAGCAGTGAGAGTAGGAGATCTGTAATGACGCATCAAAATGTTATTTTCAAGATACAAGAATGGTAACTTATTACTTTTATAAGAAGGATCCTTAACCTTGATAAAGGAATCTTTAAGTCTATCATCTGATCTCTGAAGCTTCACAAAATCATCATGATCAAGACCAACCAAATCAGCTATATTTGGAGAGGAGTTGGCTGTAGAATTATCCATTGACAATTCTGATGCAACAGAACGAGTGGTAACTTGGCAGGGCAGAACCTCTCGTTAGACAATTTCATTTTCCAAGACACACTCAGGCTGTGTAATAACAAGGTTAGGCAAGACATTTCCTTCTGCTAAATCATTACCTAATAAGATATCTGCCTTCTCACAGGGTAAGTCTCTGTCTAATAAAGCTACTTCTGTGTTACAAGTGTAGTAAGGGCAATCAATGTCCATAGTAACCACAGGTAATATGAATTTACTAGAAAGATCAGTGACAGTAACATATTTATCAGTAACATATGTATTAGAAGGCCAAGTTAAATGTTTCAATTTACCACTCACTAATGTCTGTGATGATCCTGTGTCCCTCAACAAATTTACAGGGAATTCATTGACAGTACCAGAACAGAGAAAATTAGAGAAGTCATCAGAGACTTAGGAACAATGAAGAGCAGTTTTCGTTTGTGCTTTGCAAGATTCTCTGGCCTACCTCCTGTATGTTGCTGAGAAGTCTGCAAGATCTTAGATACTCGACATCAGGGGTTAGGACAGTCATGTATAGTATACCCCCTCTGCTCACAAAAGGAATAAAAGTTACTTACACTTGCCTTTTCTCTGATGAACATTGAAATGTTGCTGGGAATTTTCCTTAAAAATTCCTCTAATACCATAAGATTCTTCAATTGCTTAAAAGTGGTTATATTTTCATTCTCAAGCCATTTTTTAAACTGTTTCCATTTAAGCTGAAACAATTCCAAATAAGTCTGAAAGCTTCCTTTAATTGAATTTCTAAATAACTGCCTGTACCCTTCAGCTGTAACAGTATATGTATCAAGGATAGCTTTCTTAAGCACTCTATAACTACGCTCCTCTAGCATTTGAGCAGCTATATGAGCAGCCTTACCTTTCAAAGCACTCCTGATCAGTAGAACATATTGATACTCTGGCCACTGCAATGTTGTCGCCGTGTCCTCGAAAGTACTGAAAAAATATCAGGATCCCTTTTGTCTAAAATAGGTAAAAGTTTACGAGCCTTAGTGAGGGAAAAGACTCTGCAATCTCCATTTCTCTACCTCTCTCTTCTAACCTAATGGTCGACAGTTGCCGTTCCATTTCCTGTCGTTCCAGTGCCAATAGTCTTTCCCTTTGTTCGTATTCAGCAATCTGAAATAAAGCAAAATTTTCAACTTTAGCATTTTCAGCGGCTACTTTAGCATTTTCAGCATTTTGCATTGCTAGAGCAGCAGCCGTTTCCTCTCTCTGCAACTGTAGCTGTAACTTCAGTTTAACAAGTTGTGGATCCTCAGCAGTAGCTCCCACACCTCTTCTTAAAGTAAGGTGACGGAGGGGAGAAGATTCTTCCTGTGAAATTGAAGAGTTGGCCACCAAGAAATCCAAAATTCTACCCAGCAGTTCTGCTTTCACCATCAAAGAGATGTAGGAATAGTAGCACGTTCAGCTATCTTCCGTAGATCTGTTTTCTTTGCATACTGCAATAACAAAAGGTGCTCCTGAGGGTCACCTAAAAATTTCTCCAAGTTAAATGACATGGTTAATCAAAACACAATTAAGTCGTTTGTGCTGTCACTCACAACTACTTCACGAAATAGTCCAGTATATGGGGGCAAGTTTTAGAACCCTAAGAATATTTCTAAAACTGAGGGGATTCATTAGTACCCTATAAGGGAAAATGTTCTTTGAAATAATTCAATGTATGAGGGGATTTATTAGTATCCTATGAGGGAATGTGTTCCCTGAAATAATCCAAAATATGAGGGGATTTATTAGTACCCTATGAGGGAATGTGTTCCCTGAAGTAATCCAATAGGTCTGGGGTGACTTGAAAGCTCGCTAGAGCGATAGTCGGCAATGTCAGGGCAAAATAAAAACGGCTAAATAATAACGAATTCCTTGCACTGCACCCCCTCCAAACCATCGGTATTTACTTGAGATGGCGTGCTATAAGCTACAGTACCTTAATGTCAGAGGTGGAATTCATTATCCATGGTGGTATAGCATGTAACTTATGGTTTGAGGTTCTTCATAAAGGAATTCACAATCACAATTATGATTACAGTCACAATCACGATCATATCACAATCACAATCAAATCGGTCAGGCCTCCACTATAACGAATTCCACTAATTCTGAAGAACTTTCATAAATCCGAGATGGAACCAGAGTCTTTTCATTTGATAATTTCCACAATAGATGGTTATACAGTGGAAAAAAATAATCAGCAAGGCTTAACAAATCTATTTTCACCACTTTAAATATACACAAAGCCATTACCACCAGATCAGAATAAATATGTATTGCCACCACCACTGGATAATGAACTCAACCAAAATAAGCCTTAACAACCACGACGTAAGTTTTTCCAAGGATGAAAAACAGAACTGAAACCGAAGTAATGCACCATTACCAAGAGATGGTAATAAGTTAAGTAATTTCACTATTAACAACAGATGGCGTTAAGAGTTTGTAATTTACATAAACCTTTAAAGTATATATACTTATGTAATTGTGATAACCATAATACCCTCTTGAATTCTCGAATTTTTTTTTTTTGCACTTCCTGGATATGCTTGTCATATAAATCCGAATGAAAGACTTTTGACCTCTACAGCAGGATTGTTACATTCTCATCTGGTTAAAATTGACCAGTAGCATCTATTTTAGCTTTAGTAAATGTATCTGAATTCGACAGATATAAGTACATAAAATATTGGTGTAAAAAGGTAATGTAGAGAGACCGATTTTAGTATTTTCATCTTAGCATCTGTTTTAAGAATCATGGTATCATGGAAAGATGGGCACCGGTAAAAATCGATGCACCTCTCGCTTTCTCTCTTCTTATCTTTTAAGCGTTTCCTTCAGTCTGTCAAAATATGGAACAATACAGCGTTTCCTAACTCATTCTTCTAATGACGCCAAGAACAGCAACACTTAATCTCTTGATTTTGTATTGTAGTGTTGAGAAAATTGGTAATGATGTGCAAACCTTTCCAGCTATTATTATTTGCGGACCTATTATCGGGTCTCTTCGGCAAGAACACTTGATCCACTTCGCATTCGTGCAATAAACGTAATCCTTCTCTCTCTCTCTCTCTCTCTCTCTCTCTCTCTCTCTCTCTCTCTCTCTCTCTCTCTGAATTAATTTTCTCTTTTTTCTAATGGAGATTTTACGGGAGTGGCTGTTACTTGCAGAGCTCGAGAAGAAGAAACCTGTAATAGTATCTGCTGCCGTGTTTACATTCTGCATTTAAATCTAGTAGGGTTAACACTTCGCTCTACGTAAGTGATACTGGAAGGCAGGTGGCTGTTTCATGGTAACTGATAACGTTTTAGAGGCCGTGGTACTTTACTATTCACAGTCAGAAATAGATCAAACATTCCTTGGCACTAATGAGCTTCCCTTTCATTGACAAGATGCGCAGGTAGCATTTTACATTTATGAGCATATTCTATGTATGTATGTTATATATATATATATATATATATATATATATATATATATATATATATATATATATATATATGTTGTTATGGTGGCCTCCTGCTCACTATA
This sequence comes from Macrobrachium nipponense, assembly GCF_015104395.2. Lineage (NCBI taxonomy): Eukaryota > Metazoa > Arthropoda > Malacostraca > Decapoda > Palaemonidae > Macrobrachium > Macrobrachium nipponense. Next base: position 63,616,794 of record NC_087204.1, read on the forward strand.
AATAAACAGAACTAATATGTTCTTCAAACTTTCTATAAAGGATTATTTTCAGAGCCTTAGGACAACAATAGGGTATCCCCTCTTACACAAATCTTGTGTGAAACTGAAATTAAGATATATACTAGATCCAGGTTGTATGGATACCCAAAATTTGTTACATGAAAAGAAAAAGAGAATTTACTATTCCCTTACACGCACTCTTCAAAATTTATCAAATATGACTTCAAAAGGCTTATCAAACCACAGGAGTCAGGATCCTCAGCAAAACACTATATGCTCAAAGAGGAATAAGAAAAAGACTAAACTTTATAAAAATAAGAATATTTATTCACGAATTAAAGATAGCCGTAAATGATGGTTGGGGCTAGAAACCGCATTCAGCTTCAAAACAACACAAGCATTCCCCATTCTCCTACACTAACATGCACACTGACAGGAGGAGGGAAAGTTACAGAGGGAGGAAGAAAAAAACAAACTCAGTGACGAAAAACACAAAAATACGACAGTAGAAGGCAAAAACAAGAAAAGTAACCCCTAATTCTATTTACAACAACCAAATTCCTAAACTGAACTTACAGTAATAACACAAATCTTTAGCTAACACGCTTATACATAAATCCCAAATTGCAGACTATATCTTGAAAACGATTCTGCAGATTACTATCAGCAACTTGAAGCCTCTAGTACACCTGTGTGTTACATGTCGATAAAACATTGCTCCTTATGTTCGCTTACCGGAAGTGATCATTTCCCCATATATTTAAATTATGCTAGAAATATACCTTCTGAATCTCCTATAAAGTGGAAAGAGAATGAAGCAGATTGGGTAAAGTATGAAGGAAGCTTTCAATTATATCAGAAAGTAGAGTCGTTTGTGTCACACTTATATGCATATGATTACTGGACCTCAACTACATGAGATAATGCTGAGAAATATATCCTTTTAAAACAAAAGGTAAACCAAGCAGGCCTGCAGTTCCCTGGTGGGACCAAACCTGTGGCAAACTGTGAAGAATAGTGAGAAAATGCTTTAGATAATTTAAGACAAAACCCTCTGGAACAACTAAAACTATATACCAACAGGCCTCAGCCAAACAACGGAAATATATTAGAAAACCAAAAAGGAATCTTGGCTTCACTATATTAATGGTATTAATTGCAAAATGCCACAAAGATTGGTATGGATATAGATTAAAAAGTTAAGTGGGAAATTTGTTCCATCACCTGCTCCTACATTAAAAATCAATGATGTCCTTATTTCAAAACCAGCTCATGTGGCAGATAAATTTGGAGAGCATTTTGCTAACATATAAAGTTCCAAAAACTACACACCACAGTTCAGTAAGATTTGAAATGCTAAGGTGTCAATTAGATTTAACTCTCAAAACAATGAAGCATAACACGCTAAGTTCTCACTAAGGGCCCCCTCGTATTGGGACCACCTTGACATGGTGAGGGGACTCTTGAACCGTAGGAATTTGTTCCCGGGTTCAAACCCAAGAGTGCCATACATTATATATATATATATATATATATATATATATATATATGTATATATATATATATGTATATATATATATATATATATATATATATTATATCTATGTATATATATATATATATATATATATATATATATATATATATATATATATATATTTTGGATTAATTTTTGTGGAATTTTCAACTTTTGCCGAAATTTATCAGATCTGTTAAACAGAAAAGATATCATAGCTGGGACTGGGTTTATATCTGGAGCTAAATTGTGGGAACTGTGGCAGGATGATCAACTGCCTGATAATGTTCGGACCTGAGAGATATCAGGCGGAACTACTTTGTAGGGCTGGACCACGGATTCTAGGGGGTCTAGTTTTGTGGATAGGACTCTCGGCTTTCTGTCCGATTTGCTCATAATGTGATTAGGGTGGGAATGATTGTATTCTTGTAATACTCTCAATCCTATCAAGAGGGTTTGACTTACACTTGGGCGACTCTAATCATGTTGTGCCATCCCCTGTGGGTAGGGCAGGAATGCGGACATTTGGGAGTCGGTTCTCACTTGTGCCATTAGTGGAAGAGAAAACTCCATAAAAGGCTGATGATATCTTTTTATGGTTTTCAGGTTTATTTTTTTCCTCTCTCTTTACTTAAGTCTTTATGATCAGTATAAATAAAGATTCGAGTACCCCTGGGCCCTTTGATGGTAGTGAATCGGCACAGTTGATGACTGCTGGAACCTCCACGGATAACCTTCGTCTGGAAAAATAAAAAAAACCTTCCAGTGTAATTACACTGCAACCCTATACTCTAGTACAGAGTAAAGGGAAATTTAGCAGAAATATGTCTGAAATAGGACAGGGAATATTTAAAAACTCTTATGACAAATATGTGACTTTTAATCCTGAAGAATATAGTTGTAATATTTTTAATGTATATACGTAGAGATATTGTGAAGTGTCGTGGCCGAAAGCCTAAGATTTATTTTGAAGGTCGAGGAAAGCTCTTGTCACTTTCTTTAGCCTCAGCTAAAGAAAGTGACAAACTAAAAACATTATCACACCTTGGAGGAGTCAAAGTAGAATGTGTGGTACATGCTTTTTTGCAACCCAACTTATGACATAGTCTGAAGAAAAGCTTGTAGAAGAATTAAAAGATCAAGGTGTGATAAAAGTTGAAAGAATGAAAAAGAAAACAAATGGAGTCTTTGTCCCACTTCCCAATTTAATTATTACATTCAGTGCTACTTGATTGCTTAATGTAGTGAAAGCAGGCTGGTTACGTTTCAAGGTTAAACAATATATCCTAAGACCTAGGAGATATTTTATTTGCCAAGAATTCGGACATATATTAGGTCCTTGTAGACAGATGCAGTGAACAGAGCATGGGGTATGTAATAAATTGTGGAGACAATCACCCATCATCTTCACTTAATTGTGATGTATACATCATGGAAAAAGAAATCCAAACATTAAGGGTAACTGAACTTGTCATGTTTAGAAAGGCAAAAGAGAGAGTATTGAATCAGTCCGTTAGACCAGGAGTATCCTTTTCCAGTGTTGCTGCCAACCAAAGAAGAAATGATGTTACCAAAGGTAATGTAAATAGAAAACCAGTGACGACCTGTGCTTGTGCCTCTTTGGAGGCAGCGCCAGTGATTGCTGGTGCTCCTGCCTCTTCAGAGGCTGCACCAGTGGTTTTTGGCACTCCTGCCTCTTTGGAGGTCTTTGGAGGCAGTGCCTGTTGTTTTTGGTACTCTTCTTGCTTCTATGGAAGCAGAGCCAGTGATTTCTTGTGCTCCTGCCCCTCTGGAGGCTGTGTCAGGTGTACCTGGCACTCCTGCCTCTCTGGAGGCTGTACTAGCTGTAAATGGGGCTTCTGATGCTTTGGAGGATGCACCAATTCTGATCGTCACACCCCTTCCTCAGCAGCACCAGCTTTGTCTGGTGTTCCTGAGACTGATATCCCTCTGAAAAGGAAGGCAGCCATAAATAATCGGTCTCCCAGAGAAAAGGAGCAAGTCAGTAAGCTGAAAGCTCTTAAAAGAGGCTACAATCTAACAGCCTCTAAAGGAAAGTAAAATTCATTAATTTTCTCCAGTGGGACTGTCAGGGATTAAGAGCTAAATGGGAAGAATTAAGCCTGCCCATATCAGAAGTGTCTCCTGTATGTATGGCTCTACAGGAGACCATGATTGGTAATAACATGTGCCCCAGCCCACCAGGGTATACAGCCTATCACTCCACCTATAACTTAAATATTGAAAGCCATGGTGTGAAGTTTTATATGTTCGAAATTAAACCCCACAAAATCCTATTAGTGTCCAATCAGCATTGCAAGTGGTAGGAATGCGGATCCATTTGCAAAGAAAATATACAGTATGCTCTCTCTATCTACCACCTAGTGAAGTCTCCCCCATCAATGAATTTAAATATCTTATTCAACAGTTACCACACCCCTTTGTTATTTTGGGAGATATGAATAGCAGAAGACCTCATTGTGGTGACATCCTCACCAATCAAAGAGGAAGGTGCTTAGGTTCCATCATAGAAGATGAAGATGTGGGAATCCTCAGCTCTGGGGAGTCTACATTTTCATGTTCAAACAGGCACATTATCAGCAGTTAATTTATCTATGTTGTGATGACTGCCTTATTGAATTTAATTGGAGAGCTATAAATGATAGATTTACCAGTGACCATTTTCCAATAGTGGTGAGTGTAACATCAAATCCTCCATCCTCAAGGCTACCTAAATGGAACATCAATAAAGCTGATGGGACAACATTCCAGGAGCACAGCTCTATAGATGACTATGCTGATGACTTTCCCTGTGTAGATGGTGCTCTTGACTTTTTGAATACAATAATGTTCTCGGCTGGTCTTCAATTTATACTTAGGACTTCGAGCATATTTATCCGCTGACCAGTTCCCTGGTGGACTTGTAAATGCCAGGAAATTCATGAACTATGAGATCTGCTTTCACCAGATACCACAGACGAAAATGTGAGTACTACCGTGTTGAATTTCGAAAAGCAAGAGCTCATTTTCGCATGGAAATAAAAAAAGCATGACGATCTTCAAATCTTCACTAAATTCGAAAACTCCTCTGACTCTAGTTTGGAAGAGAGTTAAAAAAAAGCAGACAAGTTTACTCCTTGTCAACCTTCAGTTATCATGATCAACGGTTGTGAGCTAATGAGTTTGCAAATCATTGTACTAATGTTACAAAGAAAAATGATGGTAGACCCTATTCAGCTCAAAGCCAGCTAATGGAACAGGTCGAAATTGTTTTCAATATATTAAGACATGAGCAATACAATGTTCCTTTTACTGTGAGAGAATTTGTATTGGCCTTGATTAAATGTAATTAATCAACTACTGAACTGGATGATTTAACATACTCAGTGATTAAACATACCCCTGAAATTACCAGACCATATTAAGCCTTATTAACAGAATTCACCGAGAGCATATCTTCCCAAAACTTTGGGAGATGTTAGAATTACTGATGTTAAAAATCCATTCAAGACAGAAAATTATAGAAAAATAGTGAACACACGCTTGATGTGGTACTTGGAATGGGGAAAATATCTGTCGCCTGCTCAGTGTGGTTTCCGAAGAAGGCACTCCACAACTGATGTATTGGTTCAAATGAAATTTTCGATTGTGAAGCTTTAGCTGATAAGCAGCATCACATCAGTGTTTTTTTTGATCTAGAGAAGGCTTATGATACAACATGGAGATATGGCATTTTGAGGGCCCTTTATGAATGTAACCTCTTTATTAGGGCTTTTTTTTAAAAAAAAAAAGGTTATTTCAGGTTCAGGTTGGAGCAACAATGTCGGATGTATTCAATCAAGGAGTACCACAAGGAAGTGTTTTAAGTGTAACCTTGTTCGCCTTGGCAATCAATGTGGTTTTCAAAATAATTTCCCGAGATATAACGTATACCCTTTTTGTTGACAACCTTTCGATTTCCTTTACAGCAACGAGGATGGCATTGGCTGAAAGCTGCCTTCAGCTTTGCATTGATAATTTAGTAAAGTGAGCTGAGATGAATGGTTTTAAATTTTCTGCCAGTAAAACAGTATTCATGCACTTTTGCCGTATAAGAGGATTCCATCCTGATCCAGATTTATTCATACATAGGCAGAGAATTCCATTTGTTGGTGACACAGGGTTTCTTGATTTGATTTTTGATAGCAAGCTGACCTGGATTCCACATCTGAAATATATTAAGGCAAAATACTTGAAAGCAATGAATTTGCTGAAAGTCATGTCCCACACTTTGTGGGGTGCAGACCAAACTCAGATGCTGAGATTATATAAAGCCTTGGTCTTTTCAAAATTAACTTATGGGTGTGAAGCTTACGCGTTTCCAAAGCCAAATAGCCTTAAAATGCTCAACTCAATTCATCATGGATGAGTACGGTTGTGGACAGGAGCATTTATATCATCTCCCACCAGAGCATGATTGTGGATGCTGGTGAGGTGCCGCTAGTTCTTCATTACAAGCGTTTGCTGGTTCGGAGCTGGTATAGATTTCAGAGGCTACTTAAGTCTTTAACCAGCATTTGTATGAGAAAGGCATTGGCAGTTTTATGAAAATCACCCCAAGCAACCTTATCCATTTGCTTTTAGAGTAAATTTTATTGTCAGTGAATTAAACATGCCAAGGATCGAGATTTTACCAGCAGAATATTCAATCAGTTCCCCCCTTCCCCCCACCCCTGGAACTTTCCAGAGGTAAAATTCTGTAGATATTTTCATTTTACCAGGACAGAATTGTCCAGTGAGGCCATGAGGTCAATATTTTTAGAACATTCCTTGCAACATGATAACTCCACTGCAGTTTTCACAGATGGCTTAAATTCAGATGCTGGCATCAGCTTTGGAGTAGCCTTCCCTGATATAGAGAGAAGCGAGAGGTTATCATCTGTTGCATCAATTTTTACAGCAGAACTATATGCAATTTTAAAAACTTTAAAGGAAATTTTAATTCAGAATGAAAATTTTATTATATATTGTGACTCAAGAAGTGTTCTTCAGTCACTTGAATCTTTTAACTTTTTAAACCCTCTGATTTTAGATATATTGGAATGGCTGCTTTTACTGAAAAGAAGAGGGAAAGAAGTAAAGTTCCATTGGGTGCCTTTCCATGTTGGGATGGTTGGGAATGAGAAAGCTGATCAACTTGCAAAGTCGGCTGTGAGCTCCTGAGAACCCACAAGCTGCCTACTACCATATCAGGATTTATATCCTCTAGTAGGTCAGAGATTCAAAAAATGTTGGCAGTCCCAATGGGAGGATATTTAGATTAATAAAAAATGCGCAGTATCACATCATCAGTCTCCTTGGTCATATCCCTAATTGCCAAGGAGACAGGAAACGATGTTGTGCAGATTGAGGATTGGACATACAAGACTCACGCATGGGTTCTTGATGTCCCGTGAAAATCATCCATTTTGCGGTGGCTGTAATGTGCCCTTGACAGTGAGACATTTGCTGGTTGAATGTCCCAGACTTGGGAATTTGAGACATAGGTTCCTGTCTTGGGGACATGACAGAGAAGGTAATTATATTCTAGCTACAATTCTTGGAAAGGATTGTAAATTAGAAAAGTTACATATCTTTATGTGGGAGGTGGGCCGCCTCAACAATATTTAGATTATACACAGAATGCCTATGTAAGAATTTATATATTTGAACAAATATATGTATATACATATATTCTAGATATTTTTATATGAAATTTATTTTAAACTTTTTTTTTCATTTAAATTTACTTCGGTGTTAATAACATAGATGTTGTGACGCCAGTTTTATTAGACACAGCCAATCAATCAATCTCACTAAGGGAACTACATACATGATTAAATATCTTCCAGAACATGCCAAAATATATCTCATGAAAATACTCAATAAGGTCCGGGAAACAGGCATCATTCCCCCATCTTGGAAGATAGCCATAGTATTTCCAATCATAAAACCAAACAAAAATCCATATCAGCCACTAGTTACAGGCCAATTTCACTAACGAGTTGTGTCTGTAAATTGTTTGAGAAGATGGTAAACTCTCGTCTAATGTAGCATTTAGAGAAAGACAGATTGTTATCTTCTGTTCAGTTCGGATTTAGGAAGAATTGTTCTGCATTGGACCCTTTTTTGAGATTATCAAATCAGATTCAGCAGGGATTTTCCAATCAGTGCCAGCAGACATTAGGAGTTTTTATCTGGATAAGGCCTATGATACATGGCGATTTGGCATTGTTAAACGGCTGAATGAAATGGGACTCAGGTGCAATATGTTAAACTTTATGAACTCATTTTTTAAGTGACAGATATATTAGAGTAAGAGTTGGGAATAAGTTTTCTTCTTGTTATGAGATGGAAGAAGGTGTCCCACAAGGCAGCGTATTAAGTGTTACCTGCTTTGCCATTGCCATTGATAATATTGTGAAATCTGTTAGAGCTTCACTGTTTGTGGATGACTTCACCATCTTTCCCAACTCAGGATGTCTTAACCACACACGACGCTGTATCAGCTTGCAACTACCTGCAAAAGACAATAAATGCCAACAGTAAATGGGCTGACGAACATGGTTTCCAGTTTTCTTCATCTAAAACTGTAGCCATTCAGTACACAAGATGTACCCGCAATGGAACTATTTCTAATTTGAAAATGAAGGTTGTTTTATTCCTTACACGAAAGAAGTCAAGTTTTTGGGCATGACATTTGACAGCAAGTTGACTTGGTATAGTTACATTGACTCTCTAGAAACAAAGCTTAAAAAATCCCTTAATATCTTAAAGGTGGTATCTGGATTCGACTGGGGAGCTGATAAGAAACGTTTACTGAAGTTGAATGTCTCCTTATTTAAATCAAAATTGGTCTATGGCTGTCACGTATATTTATCTGCCAGCAAGTTATCTAGGTTAATAAAATTGGACATAGCTCATAATATGGGGTTAAGAATATGTACAGGTGCTTTCAGGACATCACCTGTTGAGAGTATCTACATTGACTCTCATGAACTGCCTTTAGATCTGCGAAGAGACGAGGTTTGGTTGCGGTACACCATGCGACTTAAAAGCTCTAGAGAGAACCTACACGAAAAATTTAAGAGGAGTGTGACTCTAGAAAGTTGGGTGAAAGATCTTCCAAACCCTTTCAAGTAAGACAGTTGGAATGTTTAAATGACATGGTAATACAGCGCCAAAAAGTTGAAGAAGTAAAACTATCCTCTATAGCCCCATGACTTATTCACAAGATTTCCTTATGCTCTAAAAATTAACAAAAAGCAACAGTCTGAGGAAGAAATAAGAACTCAGTTTTTAGAGCATGACAGTAGACATGATGGGTAAATGAAGATTTACACTGATGGATCAAAATATGATAATGGAATTGGGTGTGCAGTTGTGCATGAGAATGGAATTTACGAGGAAAATTGCCGAAGTCAGCTTCCATATACACTGCAGAGTTGTCAGCTATAGTCAACGCTTCATAAATTATTAATAACACGAATAAGAATTTTTTTAATGTATAGTGATTCAAAAAGTGCATTCGATTCATTAAAGCAGCTGAATACAATTCATTCTCTGGTACAAAAAGCCCAGGAGTGGCTCTTTTGGATTTCATTTTGCAAGAATTCAGTATGTTTCTGCTGGATCCCAGCTCATGCCGGAATTCGCGGAAATGAGGGGGCAGACAGATATTCAAAGGAAGCGGTTGTGAGTAATTTGTATCAGGTAACCAAAGTGCCACATGTTGATATGAAGAGACCCATCAAGTCGTACATCTTGAGGAAGTGGCAAGAGAGATGGTCCCTCCTCTTTCCAAAAAGAGAGTAGAACAGAAATAGTTTTGGGGGCGACTCCGCATTGGTCATACTCAAATAACCCATAAGGTTATTTCAGAAGGTGGCAGTGCACCAGTGTCTGTTAGGGGTGATGCTACCTTATCAGTGAGGCACATCCTGGTGCATTGTGTAAATTATAGAAAACAGAGGCAGAGATTCCACCTAGATGGAAAATCTCTTGCCGATGTTCTAGATGACAGAGCAGATATTCCTTCCCTAGTTAGATTTTTAAAAAGTATTAATAATTTTTATGAAATTAAGTAGCATGGTAAATTTTAACTTATTAATTTTATCTTATTGTATTTTATTGATAATATTAAGTACTTAATATTATCTATGATTTTTACTTATTATTTCTGATTAAGGTGTAAAATGGTGTTAAATGTATTTTATTGATAATATTAAGTACTTAATATTATCTATAATTTTTACTTATTATTTCTGATTAAGGTGTAAATGGTGTTAAATGTATGTATGCATATCAGTTTTTAAATTGTAATTTTAACTGCGATTTTTTTATTATGGTGTAAATGGTTGTGAGTGAGAGTGAATGTCTTAGTTTTAATTGCTATGTAACATTAGTTGATCTTAGTTTTAACTGTTGTGTATCATTAAATATTTTTAACTGCAGTTTTAATTTATCAATTGTATAAAAGATTTTAATTGATTCACTTATTCATTCATTTAGTTAATTTCATTCTATGACATACCACTAGAGCTTTGAATGACCTTTACAGGTCCCAGCGCTTGGGGTATGCCTTAAATTCCATAATCCATCCACACACACACACACACACACACACACACACACACACATATATATATATATATATATATATACATATATGTGTATGTATGTATGTGTGTATGTATGTATGTATGTATGTGTGTGTGTGTTTGTGTAAAGAGGGTTGCACAGAGAATATGAAGATATCTCCTGTCTTGTTATTTCTATAACAAAAGAATCTAAGGTGACTGACTGTATCTAGAGAAAACTCCATGGCATCAAGTGCTTTGTACAGAAAGATCATAAGTATTGTGATGACCACCCTACATATTTAGACAATATCCCTAGGTTTTAAAGGCCTTAGACTATTTTAGTGTACAAAAGACATCTTCCATTCCTTATTCATGAAAATTTTTACTTTGAGGTTCTTAAGATGTGAGACCTTAGCAAAGTTGTGGTCAGAAGTTCACCCTAAATAATAAGCTTGACTCTTCTAAATAAGGTATGCAATAACTTTTATACACATGCACAAATACACACAGATATATATATATTCTATATAATATTTATATATATATATATATATATATATATATATATATAATTTATATATATATATATATTATATATTAGATATATATATATATGATACGTATATATATATATATAATATATATACTATATATATATATATATATATATATATATTATATATAATATATATATATGCATACATGCATACACACACACACATACATACATACATATATATATATATATATATATATATATATATATATATATATGTGTGTGTGTGTGTGTGTGTGGTGAGCGACACTCTTGTGTGCTCTATCTCTAATTCCTGTCGATCTGTTGCTTTAGTTTGGTATTGAATTGTGAACTTGTCTGATAGTTTGCTTGTGATGTAGGTTACTATCAGCGCACCATTTGACAGATATACGAGATCAATGATCTAGTGAAGAATAATTGTTTAAGGCTTTTTATTATTTGGGTGTCCAGATCTGAAGTTGTAGATTGCAGCGGGTTTTATTTGACGAGACGGACTGGTATTCTCTCAATATTAGTGTGTACAAGGGATGTTACTTCATACTTTTCATGTGTGAGGATGGTAATTGTAGTTATAGGTACATTAATCCTTTAATACATCTATCCAGTAGTACCTCTTCATCAGTAAATTCAACAAAGCCCTTCTCCAAGATCACTACTCTTCCAAGGCTAAATTAATATTCTAATTAGTCCATGATCTTTCTTCACGTGTCGTCTGTGTAGGACTGTGTTTTTAATTTTTCATGAATCATGATTGACTTCTTACTAAATAGGGAAATGTCTCCATATTCAATTACATCTACTTTTGTATGAATAATCTTGATCGACTTAAAGTAACTGCATGAATCACCCCTTGCTATTGGTACATTAACTTACATTGCCGACTAGCCGTTCATCGAGATTCTAACTTTGTGGAGAGCGGAAAGAATGGATACTGGAATTTGTATGGGCAATCTGGGAGGAGGCAATAATGTCAAATGACTGGGAATAAAGTAAAAAGGTAAAAATTGTTTAAATAGAAGGGAGGTATTATGGTGAGTGATAATCATAGAGTGGTAATTATAGACGAATCAAACTAACAGAACTGATAAGAGACTACGAACAATTGTAAAGATTGGTCAGTAGCAGTTTCATTAGAGGGAACGGTACAGATGATGCTATATTTATAGTACGACAGTGACAGGAAAAGAGGCTGAAAGGTAATTGGAAACTGCTGTGCATTCATAGACTTAGAGAAGGCGTTTGATAGAATACCAAGGGTGACAGTGTTTTGGTGATTAACAAAGAGGAAAGTGCCTGAAAAGATGGTTAGGTTTGTTGGAAAGATGCATAACAGGACAAGGGGAGCAATGATAACAATCTGTGACAAAACAGAAATGTTTCAAGCTAGAATTGGTTCACATCAATGATCGCCATTTGGATCATTTCTGTTCGTACTGGTTATGGGCAAACCATGTGAATCGGAATGAAAATCTATGGGAATGTTCATATGCAGATGACCTGGCGATTACAACTGATACTCAAGAAAAATTGAAGAGGGAAAAGGCAAGAGTGTTTTCTGAAGTAAAGTGGAAAGAGCCAGGGGAGAGAGACATGCAAGTGAAATGTCAGAATCACTAGAGGAGAAATGGGATGATTTAAAAGAGATTGTGGCACCAGCAGCAGCAAAGGTGTGTGGGGAATACAACGGAAAAAAGAAACATGGTGGTGGAATCAAGAGGTTCAAACAGCTGTGAGAGAGGAGTATAGACGGACAAAGAGAGAAACAAGGAGTGTGGTAGCGAGTGAAAAGGGAGAAGCCAGAAGAGAATGGTATGAGATGTTGGGAACACCTGAGGGAGAAAAGATAATCTACAGAATTGCAGAAGCTAGAAGAAAAGACAGGCAGGATATAGGAGAGGTAGGAATCATTAAAGATGAAAATGGAAATATCTTAATTGAGGAAGAGGAAGTCAAAATAAGATGGAGAGACTATTTTTCACAACTATTAACCAATGAGAATGAGTGTGAAGAACTGGTAAATGTTCCTCCAGCAGCACTAATAGCAAACATCAGAGAGAGTGAAGTTGAGAATACTATAAAGAAAGGAAAAGTAAATATAGCGGCAGGAAAGTCATAGGTAACATTAAAAATGATTAAAGCATTATGAAATCTAGGCAAAGAGTGGGTGCACACACTCTTGGAAAAGATCTGGGCTGTAGAGGAAATGCCAAGGGACTGGAACGATAGTGGGGTAATTAAAATGTCTAAATAAAAAGGAGACGTTTTAAACTGTGGGAACTACAGAGGAATAAAGCTTTAGGGGCATGTATTCAACATACTAGAAAGAATAGTAGAAGGAAGTTTGCGAGAGTTGATAGAAAGTGAAGAACACAGTGGATGCTATTTTTATTGTAAGACAAGTCCAAGAAATGTATCTAGAAGGAAACAGGAAAGTTTACATGATTTTTGTGGATCCTGAAAAGGCATATGGTAGGGTACTAAGGAGAGTAGTCTATTGGTGTTTGAAAAAGAGAGGAGTACCAGAGAAGTTGGTAAGGTTAATGAAGATGATGTATGTAGGGGCAAGAACCACTGTGCAGACAAAATATAGGGAGATTGAGGCATTCCCTACTGAGGTTGGCCTCCATCAGGGATCAGCTCTGAGTCCATTCTTTTTCCTTTACGTTATAGACACATTGACATAAAAATTAAGGAATAACGAAGAACTGTTGGAACTGATTATTGCTGATGATTTAGTCATTATAGCAGACACAGAAGAAGAACTGCAAGAAAGGTTTTTAGCATGGAAAGGAGCCCTAGAAAGGAAAGGACTGAAAATGAACATTAGAAAGACAGAGCTAATGATTAGTAGTAGAGAAGGATATGAAGAAGTAAACATTCAAGTGGTAGATGGTACAGTGCTAAAGCAGAACAATAAGTTTAACTACTTGGGATCATTAATAACAGAGGAGGGAGCTACTGAGAAAGCAGTGAGATGGTGAGTGAAAGAAGTATGGCAAAAATTGAGAGAAGTAACTGGAGTTGTTTTAGACAAGAAAATACCATTAATGCTCAAAATGAGAATTTATAAGACAGTTATCAGGTTAGTACTTGTATCACTAACATGATAAACCTCATAATACTATAAGGATATATTTGTTTAAAAAATGTTGATGTGGGTTGGAGCGAGTTGTAACTTATTGCGCATCTGGAATATCTTTTGTCTTACCCATATCTCAGTGTCGCACGGTTAGCGGGAGAAGGCGAACTGCCGTAAAATGTTCTAACCACTCTGGTACTGCCTATTGTGTTGAGTGGTGGTGGCAGGTGTTATTCTTGTGGATGTAAACACGAGAATGAAGTCTGTGACATGTAAGGCTGGCAAGTGATGGGATATTTGTGTTTGGCAATCTCCTACTGGGGTTCAAGCCTGTGATAGTGAGGCCATTGAAGTGAGTGCAATACAGTGTATTATGGATGTTATATGATACGTATTTCAATTGGAATTGCCCTTATTGGTAATTGGATTCTATGTATATATACAGTAATGTTTAATGATATGAGTACATTTAATTTGGTGCCGAGTGCTTTAGTGGCTACAGTACCATAATTTACAGTGGTATTTATTTACATTGCTATAAACAGTTATTGTTAGACATACACATATCAATATGGATTGTTCATGTACTTTACTAGAAGCCTTGTATTAAGGACAAATATTTTTTTTTATAATGAAATTGGGAAAATTCAAAATTTGTATGGCTGGTTGGATTGTATTATTTTTTATTACATGGAATATATATATTTCAGGTTGAAACCTATAGTTGGCAATAAAAACTGTTACTACTTATGGTCCATCCTTGAACATCCCAGTACAGTACTGTTATATGGAGCAGAAAGTTGGGCACTTAAGAGGAAAGAGAAGGGACTGTTGGCAATAACTGAGATGAGGATGGTGAGATGGATTGTTGGAAATAACACTACTGGAAAGGAGGGAGAGTCAAGATATAAGAAGAATGTGTGGTATATGTAATGTAAAGGAAAAGGCTAGAGAATCTCGTCTGAGATACTATGGCCAAGTAATATGAAGAGAGGAGGTGGAACCAATCAAGAGGGCTAAGAACATCCCAGTGATGAGGCGGGGTGTTGGCCGTCAGAGGCTCAGATGAATGGATGTGGTGAGGAGGTACAAGGAGTTACAATGATTGGGATGTCTCAAAGACTTATTAGTCCATCTGAAGAGACATTGTGTGCTCGCTTATCTCTAGGAGCAGGTTTTGGAATTCCTTCAGTGTTCTAATGATTTTGTCTAGATTTTATTTAACTCTTCTACACTGCTGCTGTTTGCAACTTCTGCTGTCAATGGGATGTGTTGTATCTCTTTAGTTCTAGTTTCTACCAATTATTTCTTGTCTGGTTTTCGTTTAATGTGAAGAGATTACGGTCTACTTTTGTTAAGCTTTTCAGTATTTTCAATGTCTCTATAAGTTGTCCTTGCAATCATCGTGTTTCTAAGTCATACATGTTCAGGCTCTCTAGGCGTTTTTGGAAACCTATTTGCCTTATGGATAGAATTAACTTTGTGGCTCTTGCTTGTACCCCTTCTAGTCTGTTTATGTCCTTTCTTAGTGTTGGTGATATGGGTGAGGTTAGGACGGGGGGAAGAAGATGCAAGGAATCGAAATAGATGGAAAAAGTTGACTTGAGCAGCCTACCCTGATATACGGTGGGTTTAATAAGGTCGAAAGAGGAAGGTGGAGTGAAAACACATAGAGAATTTCAGTTACTTACGATCTACTCCAAGCTAGAAGAGAGGGTGTAAAGCTGGGGGAATTGGAAGATGGTTGCAGGGTTAGTGTGTGATGAAAGAATACCTGTTAAACAGAAAATAAAGATCTCTTGTGCTATACTCAGACCTGGGATAATGTACGGTTCAGAAACTTGGTCAATAAGAATGAAGCTGAGGTGGATTTTGAGGCTTTCGCTTTTTATGAGGCTAGATAATGAATTAGAAGTGCAGGAGGGGTCATGATTTCTGATATGGTAAAGAGTCAGGATTGAAATGGTTTGGACGTGGGGTGAGGATGAGTGCCGTGGGTGCAAAGGATTGGATGACGTAATAAAGTGTGGAAAATGGAAATTCTTTATCTCAGTTACGTTGTGCTTTATAAATAATGAGGTAGATCATAATTTTTTATTAAAAGGCTTTCAATGTAAGTCACATAAAGTGTCACTTTAAGTTAAACCTCAAGAAGGCAAACTGTTTTCCTCAAAATCAACAGATATCAAGCCCTCAAGCGATCCCAGTAAATTTCGATGCACATCTCTTTAAATTTACCAGGCTGGTGTTTTCTTATAAGTCGTCGGGGAATCGTCTTGGGCTTAAAAGATGTCTTAAAGCTATATTTTCCCACTGAAATCCATGAATAAAATAAAGAAAAACTGTCTGCAAATCTTAAAAAAGATATCATCGACCTTTCATAAAGTCGTAGCTGACTTTCAAATGTCATCTCTCAGTCCTACCCTGATGAATGGCATCAAAATGATTGGGATGGCTCAGACATGGGCTAAATCCTCTTGACGAGATTAAGAGTATTACATGAAATGATCACCTCCCATCTAATCATCTTGGCAGGCAAACCAGGCAGAATTACGAATGTAATTCATGTACCCAGAGCCATCCAATTTTGGAGTCTATGGGTTAGTTCTAAGGGACAGTCCAAGCTCCAAACATTAGCTTCGGATATGGACCCCAGTCACTGCTATAACTTCGCTAATTTTTCTGAGCGGTGAATTTTAATGAAGACAGACATATCCACACCGATCAAACCGAAAGCGTATTGAGAGAAAGTTCGGTTCGAGCCTCGAAAAAAATCCCGCGGTTCGAGAGATCTTCACTACTCCTCAGCACAGAACGACATAACTACAATTCAAGTGGATATCAGACGAATTCTACCAGGCAGCATTTCAGTGAGAGGACGATAAAAAAGAGAACTGGTGGACATCGTTTCTTACGACATAATTGCAATTTTATAAGATGATGAAATAAAAGGACAGAATTTCAATTTCACCAAGACCGAAAAACATACTCTTTCCAAGTACGTGGATGATAGAGCGCTAGTCATCCCTTTATAACTGTGTTCTAATAGCTTAATTAAACAAACCTTGATTGAGAGGTTCATTAAAGTTTTATTGAAGATATTTTCTAAAGCTCGAAACTCGTTAACAATATAAAACTGTAAAGAATTTTGCGTTGTGATATCATTTGCTTACCCTAAGTAATCTGGATATTAGACATATATATTACATCATTTATTGCTAATAAGATAACTATTGATGAATGAACTGGAAACATGCATTTTGTACAGATTTGATCGAACTGACGTCTTTAGCAATATCACATATAAAGTTGTCGTGGTGATTAGAACTGAGGAATTACAAGATAAGACGTTTTTTAGTGGTTGATATTTTTTAATGATTTCGACTTTTTACAGGAATTTTCTTAGTCTCAGAAGCAATACTTCCTAAATTCAAGAGATTAAAAGAGAGAAAAAGAGAAACAATAAGGGGAAGAGGTGCTGAGTAAAGTGCATTAGTGATAATCGAATCTGCGATTACTTTTTAATAGAAACTGCTCCAAATCGCCTCTAGACACGCGATCTTTTCGGGCGTTCTCTCTCTCTCTCTCTCTCTCTCTCTCTCTCTCTCTATCTCTCTCTTCTCTCTCCTCTCTCTCTCTCTCTCTCTCTCTCTCTCTGAAGGCAAGAACGCTTTGTGAACACTTTTATTTACCTGTAATTATCAAATTTAATCTTCACATAAATCTTTCATAAAATCCCAAACGGAGGCCGCTAACACATTACATTAAAGATAATCAGCTCCTAAAAAGTGAACTATGACGCAGACATTTTTCCAGTTCACGAAGAAAAGAGAAATAGATCATAGAAAGAACATAGAATATTATGATTTAGTAAGGATTAAAATGAGAGAAACTAACAGATAAGTTGACTAACATTCTTGATAAACTTAGTGAGTCTCTCTCTCTCTCTCTTCTCTCTCTCTCTCTCTCTCTCTCTCTCTCTCTCTCTCTGATATATTAGCGAAGAAAATTTATAACATAATATAGTGGACAAAGTAGGAATATGGATAAAAGAATTTTATACAACAGAAAACAGATAGTTATTGCAAACGATGAGAAATCGGATGGAGCTAAGTTTATATCCGATGCGCCACAATAACTACATTGCTGCTTTGTTGTTATGATTGCAGACATAGACAGTAATGTTAAGGACTCGGTAGTGAGTAGTTTCGCCGATGACACAAGAATAAGTAGAGAAATTACTTTTGACGAAGAGAGGAACTCACTACAAAGAGACCCTAATAAAATATAGGTATGGGCAGAGGAATAACTCTGATAAATTTGATTCAATGAATTATGGAGATAAAGAAGGAAAGCTGTATGAATAAAGGGGACCTAATAACGAGACAATCACTAATAAAGAAGCAGTTAAAGACCTTGGCGTGATGTTGAATAGGAACATGTTATGCAATGATCAAATAGCAATATTATTGGCAAAATGCAAAGCAAAAATAGGAATGTTGGAAGATGCAAAATATGCCGGAAGATGCATTATCAATTCTCTGGTAGACATTAAAGGTGCCTCACACTGAGTGACCTGGGGGAACCCGAACGAGCTGTAAGGTCTGCAAGGTAAGGTCTCTCTCTACCACACATATAGTGCGCACACGACATTAATACTTACTGAATCTCCTTAAGATTCGACACATAATTTTGTCTAAAAAGGCCAAAAATATTTGTATTTTCTTGTTGAAAAACATTAAACCGTTTTGTTGACTTCTGAAAATTCGCTGAAGAGGCAAGCACTGGAATACTTAAAGATTACAGTGCTTAAGACAGTGAAAAGAGGAAGTTGGAGGGGTTGGACAGCAAGGTGGAAGAAAAGAAGCTGGGATGGAGGTAAAGTAAAAGGCTAAAAAGTTGCTGCGACAAGGGGCCGACGGGCGCTACACATGACCTCTTCCCTGCGGGATAACCGTTTAGTTCCAGATCGCTGTGCAGTATGTAATGCACGTAAATTTATTTCTTCGTAATTTTAGCAGAAAAAACGTAAAACGTTAGTAATTTTTTTAAATAAAAAAAAAAAAACTGGCAACACAGGTACAACAAAGCTCTAGCCCTGAATAAGCTTGATCAGTGTCCAAAGAAGAGATGAGACTTGGCATTGGTCAGTGGATTCGAATGATGCAGCCTTACATAGAATTTGTTAAGAATCTTACTCGTATTAGCGCTCCAGAGAGAGCGATCGAAAGACTAGATATAAGTTGAAGAGAATACGCCAAATAACAGGCTTTGTTGTTTTACTAATGAGCCAATATTGTAGGCTACAATAATAAAATGGCACGCACAAAAGGCTTAGTTCAATGACCTGATAAAGGTTACATAATAATGAAAATATTACGCTGCCGATTATTACAGAATGTTATTTGATTGTTAATAAACATTTTATCATTTTCAGAAGAGCACTGACCAGTTAACATTCTCAGAATGAAACTCAGCTATTTGATGTTTTCAAGGTTTTCGGAATAAAATATGAGAGAATCAGCAAGTCGAATGTTCTATATCTATTGGGATTTACACACACACACAAACATATATATATATGTATATATATATATATATATATAAATATATATAATTCATATCACATTACCGTGATTCATATACACACATCGAGCTACAAATGTCCTTTAATATCTAATTCACTCTACCTTGGAATTAATATATTTTCATATATATTTAACCGAAGGGGAATTTTTTAGTCGATAAGAGATTTGTTGGATCCCTGGCGCAAACCATCGAAACCAACAAATCCAGGATGACAGTGAAGCTTTAACCTACACTGCCACCACAAGAGGCTATACGTTTATGCCGCCTCTCAACTACAAATGCCTGTCGCTCTCAGGTGTTCGTTGTTAATGGAGTCGTCATCAACCCACCTCAACCACGGTAACGTTGTAGTGTTTTTGTCCGCACATAGCCATTATACGAGTCAAATCACATTACCGGGATTCATATACACACATCGAGCTACAAATGACCTTTAATATCTAATTCACTCTACCTTGGAATTAATATATTTTCATATATGTTTAACTGAAGGGGAATTTTTTAGTCGAAAAAAGAGATTTGTTGGATCCCGGGTGCGAACCATCAAAACCAACAAATCCAGGACGACAGTGAAACTTTAACCCACACCGCAACCGCAAGAGGCTATAAGTTTATGTCGCCTCTCAACTACAAATACCTGTCGCTCTCACGTGTTCGTTGTTATTGGAGTCGGCATTAAAGGACATTTATAACTTGATGTGTGTATATAAATCACAGTAATGTGATATGACTCATATAATAGCTAAGTGCGGGCAAAAGCACTACAATGTAACTGAGGTCGAGGTGGGTTTATGCTGACTCCAATAACAACGAACACCTGAGAGCGACAGGTATTTGTAGTTGAGAGGCGGCATAAACTTTTAGCCTCTTGCGGTGGCAGTGTGGGTTAAAGCTTCACTGTCGCCCTGGATTTGTTGGTTTCGATGGTTCGCGCCCAGGATTTGACAAATCTCTTATCGACTAAAAAATTCTCCTTTGGTTAAATATATATGAAAATATATTAATTCCAAGGTAGAGCAAATTAGATACTGAAGGACATTTGTAGCTCGATGTATACACACACACACACACACACACAACACACACATATATATATATATATATATATATATTATATATATATATATATATATATACTAATAATATATATATATATATAGATATATATATATATATATATATATATATATATATATATAATATATCTATAATATATATATATATATGTATAGTATATATATATATATATATATATATATATATATTATAGAAATATATACATATATATATATAGTCTATATATATATATCTATATATATATATATATATATATATATATATATATATATATATCATATATATCATCTATATATATCTCTTATATCATATATATCTATATTATAATTTATGTATATCTATATAATATATATATATAATTATATATATCTCTATATGTATTATTATTAATCTATCATAATATATATTCTATATCTTATAGATATTATATAATTAAATAATATATATATATGTAGAAGATGTTATAATTATATATCTATATATATATAATATATATATATATATATATATATATAATATATATATATAGATATTATATATTGGTATAATCTCTCATTCTCTTATTCTTAACTCTGGGGAAGTGACTTTCTGGCACTCCTAAAAGGCCTTGCCTGAGAGAAAATATAATAAACAATCTATGGGTGAAATCTAATATACTGGAGGGAAGAATTTACATAAAATTCTAGAACTTTAGTTTAACAGAACTTTTTTTTACGTTTAATTACGTGAGCAGCAATTCACACCTTAGGGGTGACAGAGACTTGAGTAGGTCCAGAAATTTAATGGAATTTGGTTTATTGCAGGTCAACTGGTACATGTGGCTGGGGAATGATCCAGACACTGAGATATGATTTGCACAAGTGGGTTGTTCTTTATTCTAAGCATCGTTTTTTCAATGGTTCTCAAATTTCCTCACACAACCAGGCACGATATTTGTGTCTGCAAAGAGACTGCATTCTAGAAGCAGTACTAAGGTGATGATCATGTGGGAAATGTTCAAACAATTTCCTATTATTATTCAACATCAAACTTTCCCACAGGGGCATAAAATGACTGGAGTTTATACAGAAAGGAATACTATGTTGCTTGGTTAACTAGGGGATGTTTTATTATCACTACTAGCATCACAAGGCGACTTAATTACAGCATCGAAACACAATTAGGAACTGGGAAGCTAAACCAAGAGGGGTGAAGTCGCCTTGGAAAGAATGAAATGGAAATACAGACAAAAGATAAAAAACGATAACAGACTGCACTTCGAAATTTATCCAATCACAGTACCTGGGCATCTGTGGTCCTGTTGTCTCCTGAACTGGTGATCGATCGGGTCACTATGGAATATTAAGCAACACGTGGGAAGTCCCCAGGTGACAGTTTGGGGGGAGAGAAGAAGGGAAAGAGGTGTGCATGTGCTGCCAGGTGAAGGACTTCTGAGAGCGATGAATCATTGTCTACTGGTTTTAACGTCTCAGGCATCGAGGTAACTCCACCCCTGTAGGATTCATTCCGAGAACAGCCAATCTGGATAGACAAGATGATTCAAAGAAAACAAAGACTTCAGTTGAGAGGGGCAACTAGAGAATGTATGAAATTCCCTTCTAAATGGGTGTTACTTTGCTTGCTTCTGGCTTAAATTCTAAAGACCTCCCCATTCTACAGGACATTTCAACCCTAGACAGGTTGGAATGGACAAGACAAGCCAGAAACAAGGACAAAGGACAAATACAAATTACCAAGCCTTCCATACCCCTTTGAGTGGACTTATGGCATAGAATAAAAGAATAAAACTCTGCAATTAATAATGTTCACATTTGAGTGCTTACTTTACAGGCAGAGAATTTAAAATAATTTAATTCTCGAAAACTGATCAGATCAAGAAAATTAACGAATAAAGCGTAACATGGCTAAAGAGACTAATAACTAACAATTTGCTATAGAACATCTAAAGGAAAAAAAATCAAATTTTATTACTCTTAAAACAGAACGTCACACTGGAAATGACTGTTAAAATGCACAGCAAACAAGGATCAGATAAATTAACTTAACCTACAGGGTTAACAGTATACTTAATTCTATCATGTAAAATACTGTCAGCTTACTGTTTAAGGCAACATGCGCTATTAATTTGCCCTGATGGGGTGATATGGTGCGTTCGTAGGAGTGTTAATAGCCCTATGATTTCGTTAAGTAATTTTCCCCTGTGACATTAGGGTGACGCATAACAGTTTATTAATTTCTCCATAGTGAATATTAGTGTAAACTAAAAGTGATAGAATCAAGAGAAGTATTTTTTCTTAGAGAGGAAGTAAAATTACTCAAATGTAAGTCTCATCAGAGGCCTTGACAATTACATAAAAATAATATATATATATATATATATATATATATATATATATATATACACACACACATATATATATATATATATATATATATATATATATATATATACATATATATATATATATATATATATATATATATATATATATATATACACACACACACACACACACACACACACACACACACACACACACACACACACACACACATATATATATATATATATATATATATATATATATATATATATATATTCTCAAGGACGCAAGGGAGACGTCTTCTGGTAATTTAAAAAGGCCCATCATCACGGCTGTAAAAAGGATTAAAACACATAAATATAATAAAAGGACTCATCCTAATAACTAACATACATTTAAAATTCATAGAAAACCTACTATAATGCTAAGAAAATTGCCATCTCAAGTGAAAGGAAGAAGACGAGTGACCAGAAAAGGAAGGAAAGGTTCCAAGTAGACATAGTTATGCCAGGTAAAGAGGGGTAGCGGTAGTTTGATTGTTTAATTTTGGAACTATTGTTTTTATGGAAAGCGATTCGAGGACAGCAAGCTCTTGAGGAGAAGAAGCCAGTGTAATGATTTTAAAGTGTTTGTATTCTATATTGAATTTGCATTTTTTTTAATGTTCTCGAATGTTCGAGAATTCTGGTGAAGACAACCGGACACCTGTTCTATAACTCACCCCCCTGTGGCAATCAATGTCTCAAGATTCGAATCTTTTTATGGTTGGCCTTGATGTAGAGTCTTTGTTCACCAACAAACAATTCAAATTATTTTAAACAAGATTTTTACTAATAATGATGTTATGTTTCATGGTTTTAATTATGACAATTTTAAGAAGCTTTCAACTTGCAGTGCAGGACACTGCCTTTATTTTTAATAAGAAGTCCTATGTACCAAGTGATGGTATGGCTATGGGCAGTCCTTTAGGCCCAGTCTTTGCGAATATTTTTATGTGTGAACTGGAGGAGCGGCTGCTGGACAATTGCCCTCTTGCTAAGCATCCTCTCTTTTACTGTCGTTACGTTGATGATACATTTATTCTTTTTAGAGACAGACAGGGCTGATTCCTTCTTACAATTTGCCAATTCAGCCCACCCTAATATCAAGTTTACAATTGATTATGAAAATGATAATAAGCTCTCTTTCTTAGATATAGAATTGTCACGTAATACGGACGGTTTTAACACCTCAATTTTTCGAAAAAAGACTTTTACTGGACTAGGGACAAATTTTTACAGCTTTTGTAGTTTTAACTTTAAAGTAAACGCTTTATATACCCTCTTCCACAGGGCATATTCTCTCTCCTCTGGCTGGTCTGAATTTCACAATGAGATAACTGTTTTACAACAGTACTTCACTGATAACTACTATCCAGCTAAGGTTTTCTTCAAATACCTAACCAAGTTTTAAAATAATAAATTAATAGAGAAAAATAACAGACCAACTGTTCCTAGACTGCCTTTCTTTGCCAGCGTCCCGGTTATCAGTGATACAACATTTTATACCAAAGTTAAACTTTTAATACGAGAACATTGTCCGGCCTTAAAAAGCCAACTAATCGTACGAAACCCATCCAAACTATTAGGTCTTTATTTATATATAAAGAAAAACTGAGCCCTCTCCTGACTTCCAATGCGGTCTAATTATTTTCGTGTCCCAAATGTAGTTTGGGAAATTATGTTGGGGCCTCACGTAGACTTCTTAAAGTTCGCATTGATTGCCACAGGGGGGTGAGTTATAGAACAGGTGTCCGGTTGTCTTCACCAGAATTCTCGAACATTCGAGAACATTAAAAAAAATGCAAATTCAATATAGAATACAAACACTTTAAAATCATTACACTGGCTTCTTCTCAAGAGCTTGCTGTCCTCGAATCGCTTTCCATAAAAACAATAGTTCCAAAATTAAACAATCAAACTACCGCTACCCCTCTTTACCTGGCATAACTATGTTTACTTGGAACCTTTCCTTCTTCTTCTGGTCACTCGTCTTCTTCCTTTCACTTGAGATGGCAATTTTCTTAGCATTGTAGTAGGTTTTCTATGAATTTTAAATGTACGTTAGTTGTTAGGATGAGTCCTTTTATTATATTTATGTGTATTAATCCTTTTTACAGCCGTATATATATATATATATGTATATATATATATGTTTAAAAAATCACAGTACATGCGCGTGACTTCATTAAATAAGCGAATACCACAGGAAAATGATAGTCAGAAATTGAAGCGCTTTTGTCTTTACTAAGACATTGTCAAGGAACGAATGAAATACAATTGGAGAGAAAGGCCTCAGGTACACAACAAAATCAAGAATACCAGTTGGTTAATTGTCAAAAGGGTAAAAATTAAATAGATAATCCAGGATTATTTGATATCACACGGTCACAAACCCAAACATAGATTTAACCCTAACCAAAACTACAAAGTATCCGTACAGTCCAAAACATGTAAAAACTGAATATATTGATTTTGTTTCTTATATTTATCTACAACTATTTTCATTATGAAGGCATCAAGTTTAAATAAACCAAGACTTAAATTTAGAACATTTCCATTATTTGACTTAATGAAACAAGATTCAATGATATTCCTTTTAACTGTGTCATTATATGTGATTAAGGCTTGACTCCAGTTAATAGGATGAACTAAATCTCTCATATGTACGAATAATGCATTTGATATCTGCCAGTTGTCACAGAATATTGGTGCTGTTTGAGACGTTGTGAAAGAGATTTACCGGTCTGTCCGTAATAGACTTTATCACACTTTTTGCAAGGAATTTCGTATATGCAGCCTGGAAGATCTTTAGAGAATTTTTGATTACTAAACTCTTGACATTAATATTACTGAAAACAACATTTCTGTTATAAAGCTTTAAAGTTCTAGGAATATCTAAAAACCTTTCATCATAGGATAATTTTAGAATGTTATGCTTACTAAATTCATGTTTGTCATTAGTTGAATAAAAAGTTTTTCTAGCTCTTTTCCATGCCACATCTACAAAGGTCCTTGGGTATTTAAGTTTCAATGCAATATCATAAATACTTTAATCTCGGCGTCAATAAACTGCTGGCCACAGACACGTATAGCCTTTAGGAATATCCCAGAAAAAACAGAGAATTTAAGATTTTGATGGTGATTGTAGTAATGAACAAAAGAGGTAATGTTAGTTGATTTCCGAAAGACTGAAAAGGTGAAATTTCTATTATTTCTATGGACAGTTACATCAAGAAAATTCCAATTCCAATTTCTTTCTTCATCTACAGTAAATTTTATAGAAGGGACTAAATTATTGAGATTATTAAAGAATTCCTGGAGATTTTTGTATACTGACCAAATACAGAAAATATCATCCACAAACCTAAACCATATAACTTTTTGGGGCAAAATTCTTGGTAAGAGTTTTGTCTTAAAAAATTCCATGTAAATATTACTAAGGACAGGAGATAAGGGATTATCCATAGCCATGCCAAACTTTTGTACAAAAAATTCTCCATTAAAACCAAATTTACTCTCTTTGATACATAACCTTATGAGACTAATGAGGTTTGCTACAGTTAAGGGAATGTCATGACGTTCTAATTCATCCTCCAAATATTCAAATAAATCATCTACAGACACTTTTGTAAGTAAAGAGACAACATCAAAACTAACCATATTAAAATCAAAATTTAAATTTAAACTATTCAATTTGTTTGATAAAATCAACATTGTTTTTAACATTCGTGTTAGAAATGTTTCCTACCAAAGGTGTAAGGATTTTTACAAGCCATTTAAATAAATTATACATAACTGAGCCCACTGAACTAATGATTGGTCTGATAGGGTTATTGATTTTGTGTGTCTTGACTAAACCATGCATATAAGGTAGGGAGGCGCATTGCGGTGTAAACTGTTTAATTAAATGGTCCAAGCCCTTCAGAATGGATTTAATTTGTTTATTAAAATGGGAGTTCACCTCACAAGTCCGTTGAGGCAGCAGTAAAATGCAATGCTTGTCAGCTTTCTAGAATCTGAAAAGACTACTGAAAAAGTTGAAATGCAGCAACAAGCAATATCACTACACAGTTCCTGTGCTCCATGTGCTCCACCAAGCTCAGAGAAAGTTCCTAGAGACCTCAGATGTACAGTATGTGGTTCAGTAGTAATGAGAGTGAAAGGCAAGCGCATTTTCGAGAAGTATAGGATTAGTGCATTTCAATGAGCACAAATATTTTTAGATGCTGTACACTTCTTCCAAGATGAGGTATATGAGTGTGTTCCAGACTTTGAAGAGCTTGGTGATGTCCTAGCAGCTGATATATACTACCACAGTGACTGTCTCAGAAAATATCTACTGGTATTTGAGAGTGATACCAATAAATAAATAAATAAATAAATAAATAACATCAAGGGAAAACCCTATTGCTGATCAATATGAAGTGAAACGTTAGATTTTTAGTCATATAGTGAACCAAAATTACCCTTTACTCAACCACAATTACGGATTTACTATGTCAGAAATTTGACATTTGATGGAAAAAGAAATTGGTGAGAAACCTGTAGGGTCCCTCTATAACAGATATATAAAGATGTTGATAAGCTATTATGGTGACCAAATACAATGAGTCTGAACTGTTCTTCTCTTCATCTATTCAAGGGAGTGAGTTGCTTCAAAATGAAAAATCTAGATCAGAATCGAGAAGCAGCAGAACAGCTATGCTGAGTAAAGCTTGATGTTGACTTTGGTCTGGATGCTCGCATCTGTGATGCTGCTTTTCTCAAAAGGTCTTGGGAGGAAACATCTATGCCTGGTGACTGGATGTATTTCTTTGCTAACCTGTTCAAAATTCACAAAGCAGCCCTAATGAAGTTTAGATAAAACATGATGTTTCCCAAGTCATTTCTTTGAATTATTTAATAGCAGTTCATATGGAGATAGACATAGTCAAAGAGCGAGGCAAAACAATATAGTTTATCCTTGGCTATAACTTGTTTGATACTAGTCAACCTTTTGACAGTGTATGGTGCACGAAGCCTGATAAATCTTAACTGATACGAGAACTGGAACAAAACCTTGACTCACAAGATTATGCATTCACTCCAGTTTCAGATCTAAACACATATTCTTGAATTCATGTCTAAAATAAAACAGTATCATAGTTTCTCGTTTCACAGGCTTTGGCCAAATTATCCAGAGAACCTTATCTGCAACCAAAAAAGTATGTCCAGCAGACAGACTACATATTGTCTTGGATTCATACTGTGAGTTGTCTGTAAAGGAAGGAGAAAGAATCCACCGAGAGGCAGACTGTGGAGGGTTAACAATTGATGTCCTCACTCTGTCTGAATTAATCCCCCTACCAAAACCAAAACAGGTTGGAAAATTCTGTGCCAGTGACAAAAATAAACAAGCTCTTACAATTCTAGCCAGAACTGTAATTCTTATGGATTTCAAAATGTAGTGTGAGTGAAATGGTGGTGAATGAAGAATTATTACAAGCAATGGCTCAGGAGGACCTTGGTATAGCAATTAATTTGCCTGAGCTGCCCAATTGACAAGAGGAAGCAGATAACAGACTAATATCTCACATAGCTTGGAGTGTAAAGGGAGGTTGCTAGAGAATCCTTTTAGTGTCAAATGATACTGAAAGCATTGACCTAATTTTGAGATATCTCCCTGAATTTAAATGCAAAGGGCTTTGTGAGTTATGGATTGAGATTGGCACAGGTGAACATAAAAAAAAATTCCCCTTCACACATTTCATGCAAAGGTAAGAGGTGCATTTTGTAGGGTGACCATTAAAGCACATATTCTGACTGGAAATTATGAAGTAAGATTGGAACAAAGCATTCATCGTTATCTTGTAACCCTTTGATGCTCACAAACTTTGCTGAGACAGACACTCTTCCAGAGATGGCTGAGGAGATTGCTGAAAAGTACCCAGTGAAAACATGGGCTGGTCATTGCTCCAAATTCCAAGCCGATACATTTTCTTTTGCACTTGGAGGGGCAAAGACTCGCATGATTTACCACAGACAACTTCAGTAACTGGTGGTAATATAAGGAGGAGTTTGTGTCATAAGAAATTTTCTCATGTTGCTTAATACTGATCATTTCACACTCAATCCAGAAGGCTATAATAATAATAATAATAATAATAATAATAATAATAATAATAATAATAATAATAATAATAATAATAATAGTAATTATAATAATAATATCCTTTATTTCAGCTCAGGGCCATATACATGGAATATACAAAATACAGACAGTAACATACACAATCTTGAATTCTCGATACATGAGACATGATAAAAAAAATGAATAATCGGTACTTATCTACCAAATAGTTGGGGTAGCATAAAAGATAGCAATCATGATACTGGTAATAACAGTAATAATACTGGTGAGAAAAAAAATGCATTGAGAGTTATAACAGTCAGTGCACAGATTATATAACTTAAATTTCAACTAGAGACCTTAGGTGGTTACAGTAGTCAGGTCCAGAGGGCTAAATACGAAAATTGAATGTAAAAAAACTTTAACTTGATAGTAATCACAGTAATAATGAAAAAGTAAAATATCAGCAATAAATATAATAATGACAAAATCTGCAGATCACATTTTGCCAATGCAGATATTAAGTCCTTTAGTGGACAAAGGCCTCATTTTCCCATCTTTCCCACAATTTAGATCTTCTTGCTTCACTCCTTAGGATGCATTGTATGAGCGAGTTGCTGCGGTTTCTCACTCGGGTTACCAGACTGGACATTGTTCGCCTTACAATGATTTTCAAATTGTCCAGGTGGTTTTCTGTGAACATTTGTGTAGCGGAGTGGTAACGGGGAGTGTTTGTGAGGCGTCTCAGAATGTCATTGTGCACAACAGTGATACGTCTCATGGTCTCTCGGGTATAGTTCGTCCAGAGGGAAACACCCATAGATACTGTAGCAGTACGAGCGGAAGAGCAGCAGTTTCACGTCTCGGTGACAGAAGGCAAACCTCCTTGCAGTCATGTTGCCAGTTGCACATAGTTTACGACGCCTCTGTTCAATGTCTCCCGTATCTTTTAGGTCGTCGGTGATAATGTGACCCAAACACGGAAATTCGTTCACAAATTCCAGCCGATGGTTTCCGAGGAAAATTTGTGGTTCTGCAAATGCTTAAGCGATCTTGGAAGCAGCGACATGCACTGGGTCTTGGTTTCGTTATAGATTATATCAAATTCCTCTGCATATTGGCAGCAAGTGTCGATGAGTCGTTGGAGACCTTGCACTGATGGGGAAATCAGAACCATATCGTCGGCTTAACAGAAGTTGTTTATAGTTGTTTCATTGACAGTGCATCTGATTGGGAGTGAGTTCAGTTTGACATTCAAGACCTCTGTGTGCGTATTAAACTGGTAGGGTGAGAGAATGCCCCCTTGACGAAGCCCGTTTATGGAGCCGAAGGTGTACGTTACTCCATTTGATACAGAATTGCTGTGTGGAGAACCAGCAATGTAAAATGCCAATTAGATATAGGGGTGAGCCCCTTTTATGCAGCTTCAGGAAGAGCTTCATGTAGTTTACTCTGTCAAAATGCTTTTCTCACATCTACAAAACAAAGGAAAACAGGAGAGGTTGATGATAGGTTGTAGTTCAGCAATGCTTTCAGTATGTAGATGCAGGTGTCGGTTGTGTGGTTTGCTTTAAACCCGAACTGGTTATCAGTGGTGTGTAGAAAGGGGAGAAGTCTCACTAGAAGAACCGACTCAAGTATCTTCGATGCGATCGTTGACACTGCAATAGGCCGGTAGTTGCCAGGGTCAGCTGCATCATTTAGCTTGTTTTTGATTAATGGTATCAAGTGAACTAAGAGTAGGGAGTCTGGAAGAAATCGGTGAATTATGCATGCATTGAATAGGGCAGCTCGCAAAATGTAAAGTATCGGATGGCAGAATTTGAAAGCCTCTGCGGGAAGACCATCACAGCCGGGCGATTTATTATTAGGTAGACTGTTTATGGCATCACTGATGTTACCTGGCGTAATACGGTCTACAAAATGAAACCGAATGTTGTCAGTAAGGAGATTATCTACATCCCTTCGGGAATCTAGATCATTTATGCAATTCAGGATATTGTTGAAGTGATCACCCCACATACTTGCGATAGATTTGTCTCTGACTGCTTCCCCTTCT
>NC_087204.1:63652725-63700225 GCF_015104395.2 Macrobrachium nipponense
ATAAAACAAACACAACACATAAAAATTTGCAATGTGTAAAAATTGAAATTGTTTCACCCAAACTATTGTAACTATTAGTTATTAGTTTAAATTTTTACCAAACCACTGTTACTATTAGTTGCAACTAATAAAAAAATATAACACTATACCTTGGTATACCAATATCTTCCTTTCTACTGCAGCTTGTTCAAAAATTCACCAATTCACAATATTTCACAAAAATAGGCGCCATTACACACTTGTACAATGTTTGTTCAGATTCCACAAAAAGCACTAAATAATACTAAATAACTCTAAGAAATCCGAAATCTAAAATTTACGAGTTATGAGTGACCATTCAGTAAGTATTAAATCGTTACATTACTTTGAAATCAAAAGTGCCGTGCGAGAGAGAGAGAGAGAGAGAGAGAGAGAGAGAGAGAGAGAGAGAGAGAGAGAGATGTCTGAACGCTTTGAGGATTTAAGCCTGAATGAAATCTTTTACAGAAAACCTACTAATATTTCTTCCTATGTACATTTCTATTCTGGACAAAACAATAAGGTTAAAAGATCAGTGTTTGCATCCATGTTTTTAAGAGCACTACGGGTGATGTAGCCCAGAATATATACATGAGGAGATAGATAAGATTCGGAATACAGGCAAGAAACTGAAATATCCAGATAATGTACTAAACAATGCATTAAAAGCGGCAAAAAAGACCATGTATCAAAATAAAAAAGAACCTTACAACAACAAAAATGTGCTTGTACTACCTTATAATAGTAATATGAAAGATATCCCACATCTGAAGAATTTTGGTGTTAATGTAGTTTTTAAAAACAATAAAACAATGAAACAGGTACTTATTAAGAACTCCCCCGACAATGCTAATGGATGTGTTTATAAAATCCCGTGTAAGTCTTGTGACAACTTTTACATTGGTCAAACGGGGAAAGCACTGGAAAAAAAGAATAGAACAACATAAACAATGCGTGAGATATGCACAGGGAAACAGTGGTATATTTGTACATGTTAGTGAGAACAATCATGTTATTAACTGGGAAGGGGCAAAAAAGCTGGTGTGTTCTAATAATGCATTGGAAAGGAATATCATTGAATCTAGTTTTATAAAAGAAAGTTACAACAATAATATGAACATCAGTCAAGGAATGTATAAACTTGATCCTTTAATATCAAAAGAAATTTGTAAACTGTTTAAGTTTTAAGGTAGGCTGTAGAGATATACGAAAAATAGGATTATTATATTTGTAAACACAGTAAAGGGGGCAGTAGTGGTAATGAGATGTTCAACCCCGCCTCCCTGACACCTGTCAGATGTGGACTTGTACCCTAAGCGGTAGTATCCCTTGAGAATTTATTGTAAATTTTAGCCAAACGATTTTTGAAAGCCACTCCTACCTTGACACCTGCCTGTGGGTGGATCTGCAGTCTCAAACGGTTGTGTGTATGTTCGTCAGTACTGTCTTTGTAGTATATATACTTGTGAATTCTAATACTATGCATCAGTCCTTTGTCAATGGCTTGAAAATAAAGCCGAAACCGGTCAGGACCTACACCCTGTCTCTTATTTTTCACCTGTGGATATGTGTGACGTATATATATATATATATATATATATATATATATATATATATATATATATATATATATATATATATATATTTCTATGAATCCCCTTACGTTTAACCAATTAAATCAGTATATATTGAAAGCACAGACTGATTCTCCATGTCTCACTCTGAAGCATCCCGTTCTACCCTTTTTGTTTCGCCTGTGCTGCCCTCTATCGCTCGTTGCAGGTAATAAAAAGGGGTGATGTAAGAAATTCTGCCTCACATTTTCCCAAAGCCCAGTTCGAGTCATGTCACACCTGATAAACTAACCCTCTGGCCGTGCAAAGCATCCACCTGGCTCCTAGACTGGACTCGCTTGCCTGTGTTCCCCCCCCCTCCCTACGTGAAAAGCCGTAGCCTTATCGACGCCTTGAAGAATTAGACTACCTTCACCTACGTCTTACGAAGATATATCTCAGGAGAAAGGTAGCATGTGAAAGTGTAGTGGCAATCCTCTTATATTTCATTTTCTTGCCTTTCCTTCTATCAATCCTTGTGCGATCCTCCACAGTGATTCTTTCATTCCCACAGCTCTGCTCCCTTGAAAGAATCTTGATTTAAGAGAGCCGTGTTTCCCTTGAATGTAATTGTGTTCATAATCCTCCCGTTCTGGTACAGTAATGTTATTGAGCAGAAATTCAGTGTTTCTTTGAACCCTGAAGAATCTTACGATATACGTTAAACTCATATCCAACAACCACCCCACCTCCCACTCCCATTTTGTCGCACACGTTTTTATACGATTTTTGTATTGCAGATCTATGCAAATTCGTGCTGTGAAGGTGGACTTTCCCCGTCCTTCTGCTCTAAACAGAAACTGCACACTGCGAATCATCACACGTGTCCTGGATTCGTGTTCATTATTACCAGCAATTACTCCTGTATTTGGCTTTATGTGAAGGTCATTAGCGTCCTTATTGTAAGGAAAAACTAATTGTGATTGCCACGTTTTTCAGCTAGGAATACGAAGCTTAGAATTGCGTGCATGCCGAATCTAGATACGAAAGAAGTTTCGATAACAACTATTAGTTTTGTGCTATGCATGACGCAAGGTAGCTAGGGAAGTGCTATAATTACCTAGGATGCATAGCGAGACTTCCTTTGCAAAAGAAATAAATCGTGAAAATCTCGTGTCGAAAGAGATTACAGTAGCCAGGCGTGTGACCGTTCTTGGTTGGGTGTTATTTTAGCCAACGAAAAAGATTATTGCAGAGTTTAATGTACACAGAGCGAGTCTCTCTCTCTCTCTCTCTCTCTCTCTCTCATATGTCCTGCCTTAGGACATATGAGGTAAATAAATAAGAAACCTCCCTGAGCCCATTCTGTGATTCCTTCATTAATATTTTTCCCCGTTCCGTTCCTTCTCGTGATAAAAGCTTTGTTTAACACTGAGAAATCATAGGACATAATCTGGTGTAAGTTATTGAATAAGGGAACTATCTTTATTTCTTTTCTTTTTCTTTTATGGTAACATGAACGAGATTCAACAGGCCACAGCACATATATAAGCGAGGTAGGGAAAGCAGGGTAGACAGGAGAACGTATTTACTCACACATACATATTCCCCGAGGCCATTCGGCCAAACATCCCCCCACCCCTACCTCCCAGCCCCTCACTCACTGCCCAGACGGTCACTGACTTTGTAATTTTCCCACGATAACAGGCCAAAAATGGAACTGTGAAAGGGGTAGACGACATTGAACTGGGTATACGGGGTGGAACTGAGAGAAATAAGCAATAATTTCATAAAAGAGATCGACGGAACTATATAATATTGTGCCTTTATTGACGCCTTGGTTTTATATTATTCGCCGTTGCGAATTCCCTTTATCGTCTCTCGACGGGTTATTATTATTTCATTTCAGTCTGTTGACTGCATTTTGAATAGTCCGTGAGGCCGATATTAATTTTCTAGCCCTCGTGGCGGATATTCTTGCCGTATTTTAGATACAGGCGGATTCAAATCCAGTCCGACTCGACTGCTTGACACCGGTTCCCGCGCATTGGTATATGCGCACCCCATTACAGTCTACTGGACTGATTGTTATTTTGAAATCCGTGGCATCTTATATGCGTTTTGCATTATTAGGTTAATTGCTTTATTTTAATGATCTGGGAGGCTGACATTTTCGCCCTCGTGACAAATACTGTCGCCGTATTTTACATATAGGTGTAGAGGAGAGCGGGGCTAGTTGGCTACAGGGGTAAGTAGGTACACTCAAAATAACTTTAAAGTTTACCAATGGATGACTCTAATACGTAAACTGTGTAATTGCCACGTGGTTCCTCAGTTACCAGCAAAATTCTGTAGAGATAGAACGTAGGAGCTCGAATTTATGAGACATATTTTGATTTGATGGTAGTAAGTAAATTTTTTTATCTTTCTGTTATTGCTATAACATCTATACATTCATGAAAGATTAATTTTCAGTTATACCATAGTTTTCCTTATGGTTAAAGGATTCTATACCATTAAAATTAATCATTCAAGGCATCTTGGTGTGGAATGGTAAATGTTTTTGTACCAAATGTAGGGATGGGGCAAGTTGGCTCAAAACAAATGGGGGAATTTTGCACGTGTACAGACTTGCCTCACGTTATTTGATAACAATAGTAAGCCTATTTATTTACATAATTTATGTTTTGTTTCGGAATTTTTGGAAGGATAATGAGATTAGTGTCCTATCAATTCCTCCACATTGTTTTCACAAGTTGCAGCCCCTGGATTTTAGTGTTTATAGACCTCTGAAGAAATGTGTTAACGGGGCATGTGATTCGTGGATGACTGGTAATCCAGGATCAAGTATGCCCATCTATGACACTCCTGGTAAAGTTTCCTCCGCTTTACCTCTAGCTGTCACTTATTCTGATGTTTTCAATAGGTTTAGGATTGATGGAATTTCAACTTTGAATACAGACTATTTCAAGATTTTGATTTTACGGGTGGTTATGTGACAGATTGAGAGATGTCCGAAAAGACACATGGCTTCAGATCAGTCATCAGCGTGATACAGAGTTTAAGAACTGCTCCTGTTGCTTCAGAAGAAAGCTCAGCTGAAGACAGCCTGTGTTTGGTAAGCCAAGAGAGGTGTGGGTCCAGTGCAGGGCATGTAACATGTGGCAGCATGAAGATTACTGACATTATTTATTTGACACCTGCCACAACTACAACTAGATGATGATCTGAGGTAATACTATTGCCTTATATTTTGTATTTTGGAAATTCAGAGGGTATTTTTGCTATTTGATTTAAATGCAATGTAGAAATTTTCTTGTAATTAGCAATGTGCCAACTTACCCCGTATAAGGGCAAGTTGGCACGGAAAAGTTATTTTTTTCTAAAGCTTATTGTTACCTTATGTTGAAAACAAACAACAATAATTTTGCTATATGATAAAGACGAATGTTAATATTTTTCAATGGTGGTAAGAATTTTGCAAAAATGTTAGTTTTATATTCGCAATAACCAAAATTGTAAAAAGTGTGCCAACTAGCCTCGGTCTCCCCTATTTCATTTCAGTCTGGTTGA
Source organism: Macrobrachium nipponense (assembly GCF_015104395.2). Lineage (NCBI taxonomy): Eukaryota > Metazoa > Arthropoda > Malacostraca > Decapoda > Palaemonidae > Macrobrachium > Macrobrachium nipponense. The sequence goes on from NC_087204.1 coordinate 63,657,870, forward strand.
CTGCTATTTTCGAATAATCCGGGAGGCCAGTATTATTTTCTTCGCCCTCGTGACGAATAAGTTCGCCGTATTTGTATACGTGCTTCTCAGTGCCGCATGTTGACTGGCTATTACCTTCCCAGTTTGTTGGACTGCGTTATATTCCGATCGTCCGTGCTACGAACATATTTTACGTCCACGGGACATATAAACCCGTAGCATTGTTGTATGCGTATTTCATAACAGTACGGTGGCTGGTGTTATACCGTCCGGAGAGCCGTCTTTACGCCCGTATAACGAGTATTTTGCAGCATTGGTATATATGTGCCTATTACACGTTTGTTGACTGATATTGTTCGTGCGGCAACCGTTTTACGCCCTTTTGCGGCGAATATTTACAGTCTGTGATTGAAGTTCCGTGGAGTTATTCATGCAGCATTCCTGTCCTTATTACGTCTTTTGCGACGATCTATTCCCATTTGACGAATCCATTTCAGATCGTGTAAATTGGTGACTTCAGCACTCGTTGGCATCGAGTAATTCCACCTTTTCACTTGCAGAGAATTTGTTTTCATTCCACCTTCGTAGAATTTAATTGTGTTACTCCATCCAAGAGACGCCATTTCCAGGGCTTAGCGCCTGTGTCCCCCTTAAGAATTTCTTGTTCTTGCACTTATAAACCCTTTCTTCCAAAAATGGTGGACAATTCTGCCTTAGAAGAAATTAAGGCTTTTACTGAAACAGGGAAGGCAGCTGGTCTAAGGGGCCAAGAATTAGCTACTTGGGTAGCCGAATAGAGGTAAAGGGCAAGGATAGAAAGAGAAAGAAAAGAAATGGAAAGAGAAAGAGTAGAAAGGGAAAAAGAAAGATAATTCCAGGAGAAAAGAGAAGCCCCGAGCGAGCGGAGAATGAGAAATAAAGAGAAGAATAGGAGAAATAAAGAATAGAAAAGGAGAAATAAAGAATAGAAAGGGAGAAATAAAGAGAATTCCAAGAGAGAGAGAAAGCAGCAGAAAGGGCCCGCCCACTGGCTATAGCCAATGCTGGCATACAACCCTCTAAGTCCTGATCATCCCATTCCACCCTCAGTAGCATGGGTACCCTCATCCAACCGTGAAACGAATAGCGTAGAAAAGGTCCTTGAGAACTTCAAGCCTCCTCCCGCCGAAGTAGCAAGGAGATCTCACTCGCGTAAGGGAGGCCATTTTCAAGGCCTTCGAAATCACCCCTGACAGGTGGAGACAAAAACGGAGGAGCATGCCGAAGAAGTCCAGACAATCATGGTTGGAATGGGTGGCAAAGAAGCCGCCCCCCCTCCAGAGGTGGACAAGGGCAACCAACACTGTCCCTGCAGACGAGATCCCCGAACTTTTCCAGTTGGAGGATTTCTTATCATATGCCCGTCCTGAACTTGCCACCTACTTGGTGGATAAGAATCCGAAGACGATCGGTGAGTGCTGTATGTGGGTGGATACCTAGGACACCCACCACCCACTACTAAGTTCTGTTAACAAGAAAATTCGCCCTGTCGCTCCCTCTCTTGCCAACTCCCAGATAACGCAGCGTGAAAATAATCCGCCGCGTAAGCCTGTGTGCAGGTGATGTAATAAACCTGGGCATTCTTCCAAGCAATGCCTCACTAAACCAAACCCTCCTCAGTGGGCTCCCACTCCCCCTCAGAATGGACATCACCAAAACAACAACAGTTACGGCCATTGACAGCAGAACAACTGGCCAAGGCCTGATTATAGCCGGAGTTTTTGTGACTCATGCAAAGTGCATGGGCACACCTCTTCATGGGGTCATGCCACTCCCGCCATTGCCATGGCAGTGACGGACCCATCATCCCTAGCCCCCCCAGCTCAGGGCCCCATATTTGTTGCACCTCCCAGAGGTCGCTATTCAGCACACCAGGTCCAAGCACTCGATGACTCTGGTGTGCAGCTCTCGGTAATTAGGGAAGATAAAGATCCTCCTGGAGTGAGGATTGAAAGGCATAATATGATGGCTATTGAAAGCCTCAATCAAATTAAAATGATCCTTCCCACTGTCCTGTTAAGGATCTCATGGCTCCACCTTTCAAAAATATGTAAAACAAAATTTTAATGATAGCACGATGCACGAGACGGATATTCTCGACTATATATTACGGTTTCGATCTGTATATTTTAGAGTTTTACAGAATATTGTAGATAGAAATAAAGTGTGTTAGTATATTAATGTTCTTCCTATATGTTCTTTGACATTTAAGCAAATCCGTGTTCTTGATCTCGATATTTCTTTGTACAGACACATCATTGTTCGGATTTTGCACTGTTAACTATAAAATCTATTTTGCACATGAAGTTTTAGTCTGTCAAATATTCCTATTAATGTTCCCCGGAAGAGAGATAGTGTTACATCTGAAATATAAGATAATTTTTTGAGTGCATATTCATATTAAGACTTCCCTTATTAATATTTTCGTTGTCTGAAAACAGGTAATTGGGAAATATAAAATTGTCTTTACCCCTATTGCGAGCCTATTTGATTGACCGACGTGCTTGCGCACTACAAACTCTCATCCCGGGAATACATATTCTTATAGTGAAAGGGGTTTATGGGCAACACCCCTTCCTGACCTTGAATTTTCGGTGGCTTTGCCAAAATAGAGATAAGATCAATATAGAAAAGAGAAAGGCCAAAATAGGGGGAAGGGGGGGGGGGGGGGGGGGGGGGGGGGGGGGGGGAGAAGGGCAGCACAGATGGCGCACTAGATTCTCTTCTCGCCCGGGAACCTGTGTTTCGCCTCTTCTGTGCCTTTGGAGCAACTGGATTCAAGGAAGGAGCCATATTCTTTTTGCACTTTGTCTTTTGTATAATGATCTTATCACTATTTTGGCCACAAAGCCACCGAAAATTCAAGGTCGGGAAGGGGTGCTGCCCATAAACCCCTTTCACTATAAGAATCTGTATTCCGGGGATGAGAGTTTGTACTGCGCAAGCACGTCGGTCAATCAAATAGGCTCGCAATAGGGGTAAAGACAATTTTATATTTCCCAATTACCTGTTTTCATACAACGAAAATATTAATAAGGGAAGTCTTAATATGAATATGCACTCAAAAAATTATCTTATATTTCAGATGTAAGACTATCTCTCTTCCGGGGAACATTAATAGAAATATTTGATAGACTAAAACTTCATGTGCAAAAGTAGATTTTATAGTTAACCGTGCAAAATCCGAACAATAATGTGTCTGTACAGAGAAATATCGAGATCAAGAACACGGGTTTGCTTAAATGTCAAAGGTCATATAGGAAGACCACCTTCGCCACAAAATTTTGCAATGACAGGTAGAATGCCTATTCCGCCCAAGCTGAAATATCATGGAATATTTCTATGACTGTGCAAACATTTTAAGCCATATCAAGTTTGGGGAATAAAACACATAAATCGTAAATATATAAGCATAAGAAAGGAAGAAAATAAACATCCAATAGATTTAATTTATTCTTGTTCAACAACAGCATCTGATGGAGCTTTATACTTTTAGAGAATTGACAGATGCCATTGAAAAGAATAACTTACAAGGTTTGGGCCGCACCAGGCGGCTTTTACTTAGGCAACCTGACTACATACCTATATCCCTTAAGACACCTCCAAAATCCTAGTGATCAACAGGCTTTCCGCTTTACCTTATTCTCGAAGGGTTCGTGAAAATTGTATTTCCCTTCGCAGATGATAATCAGTTTACCCATTTAAGTTCTCTCTCTTCCTGGTCACCCCCGTAAGCCGTTAGATTACCTCACATGGTGCACTGTAGGCATTAATTTTGTTCCGCTTCCTTACTTCTATATTGCTGTCCAGCCACTCGAACGCTCTCTTTTCAGTATCTGAAGCACTGAATAGCTGAAAGTGCCCCAGTGCCGGCTTTATGGCAGAATTTTCATAAATCAAATTGTTTTTGCTTACAAATTTAAATGTGGTGTTTCTCATGAAAATAGAAATATTCCATTGAAAGAAAGATTCCAATAGTGAATCTGTTCGGCCTAATGGGGTTTTTCATATCAATGAATTATTTGTGCTTTTTGTGACTATTTATTTAGGGTTCATGTAAGCCAGCTGACTCAAAATCCTTCTTTCGAGCCAACATATGTTTGTAAAACTTGTGTGGATTCCTGACCGTTTTATTACGTTTGGTCTTTGACCTGTCTGCAATAAATTAGATCAGAATATGCTCTGTGTGTTTTTGGTGCTTTGAGTTGCCTATTGAAAGCGGTCTGTTTCGTACTAGAGAGAGAGAGAGAGAGAGAGAGAGAGAGAGAGAGAGAATCAGTTTTTCATTATCCTAAACTGTTGATCAAACGATAGTGGAAATGGCTCACCATTAATGGAAACGTTAAATTACCAAAGGACTGCAAGTCACTTTGGGGTGCAGAAAATTGAGTATAATTCGCCGGATTCTCTTTTCCCTATTTTTCCATTCCAACTCTGAGCACTACTTCTGATGTTACGCTTTACTTCGATTCCGAATACCTAAGTGAATGAACACAAAAGAATAAAGAAGAACATCAGCTACTTCGGCATAAGATATATCATGTATTATAGATTTTGTTAACGAACAATTTTATTGTTACGGAAGTTTGCAGAGAGGTGCGTTCCTCAAGGAATGTTGGAGGTTACAGTATTTCTTCTTAATTCTAAACCGTAGAATTATTACATAAATGTTGTTCTGGGTTTTACTTGTATCTCTCAAGGTAACACAATATGTGGGTAATTCCAAGATGGCCGCCATAAACTCAAAAGCGTAATTTTTCAAGTTTACCCTCACCCATATAATATCATTATGACTGCAATAAAACCTTATTAAATTAGTAATTTTCTCTTAAACAAAAAACAAATACGTAAATCCCAGATGGCCGACAACCTTTTTTCATGACAAAGTGAACAAATGTTAATGGTACATGAATAATTTTTACTTGTTTAATGGGTCCGACATCATCATCGTCATGACCATCATTATCACCTTCGTCACTCAGCTTCATTAAATACACAGTGGAATAATTTCTAATACGAAATGAAACTAGATTGTTGTTGTTGTTGAATAAAACAATAAAGCGGTCATTCATTGCCTCTGAATCACACAAACATCATCATTATGAAAACTGGCATCATAGAAAAGCACATAACCCACTAAACACTAACTTCATTAATGAAGTTGACGCAGTAAATCACAAATATTTACCGAAACCAAAATGACATGTGAAAGAAAAGTTGACACTTCCTAGACATAAAAATCCTAGATGGACAACTTAGACTAAACAGAAAAATTATTAAATTGTGGCCTCATCCATATATCACTAAGACGACCATTTAACCTTATGAAATCCTATTATAAACTATTATACGTAAGTTATTTTATTAATATTACTTTCCTCTTAATTAAACAAAACATAAAGTTAAATCCAAGATGGTTGACAACGTATTTAAACATTATTACATGACAAAATTAACAAAACTTAAGGGTACAGAAATCATTTCAACACGTCAGTGAGTCAGACATCATCATCACAATCATCATTATCACCGTGAACACCATCACCCTCATCGATCATCATCATTAAATGACAAAATGGAATAACTTTTTAAAATGAAATGTAGTTAGATTTTTCTTGTTGAATAAAGTATTAAGCAATCATTGTCTTCTGAGACACATGCACATCATCACTATGAAAAGTATCATCATTGAATACCATATAACTGACTTTAAACAATTATTAATGAAGTTGATACAGTAAATCATGAATGTTTAACTGACACCAAAATTGCGTATGAAAATTAAAGTTGTAGATTGCAAACTGATGAGATGGCATGATGGCAGTGTCTTCAATATTGATACAATCTTCATCAGATGTGCTACATTTGCATGCTGCTGTACAATGAAATTGGGACTTCTTACATTTACATCGTGCACTCATACATCGCTTAGCACTGTTGAAGGTAATCAGTTCCACATATGAATCTGGGACTGGTGGTAGGGACTTCAGTATTGGCACCAGTGACGCATCCCATCATTTCTGGTTTAGGTAATTTAGGATACTGCTTGTTTGCCTGTCGCCACGCAGTCCTTTGGATGTGAAACGAAATGGCATCACCCGTTGGAGGATGAGTCTCTGGAAAACTGGGCTTCATAAACATAATTTCACGCGCCTTCAAGAGGGTGAGATTGTTCTTGCCTAAAGAGGTATGAAGTTGTCAACCAGTGAGGGCATGAAACACTATAATTGATTCCATTTTATTGTGATCAAAAGCCAGCTGTTCCACAATGAAATGCATAGGGATGTACTTCCTGTTTGCAGATGTTCCTACCTTCAAATTTTGTTACTGGACACTTTGTGGAAATGTGCAAGCAGTAATACCAGGACATCTGTGTCAAATGCAGCAATCACAAAACTACAGGCTTCATTTTGCATACAATGCAAAATCATTCTTGTATCAGCCCCTTCATGCTGAGCTTTTAGTTTGTCTGTTTCTACTTCTGGATGTGATAATTCCAACCGTTCTTCATCAATGAATCCACCAGATACCACAACAGCTTTGTTTGCTGGAGCCTGCAGCATCAGTTGTTGCGAGAGAAAATTGGCCAAGGCTCCCTTGATTTTAGGGTGTGGCATGAAGGTGTCCCACTTTGCCTTCAATGGAATGTCGGATTGCCACTGATCTTTGACCATGCTGTGTGTTCTTGTTCCCTTTTTAATGGAATTCTTATGGTTTATCTAACACTACTTTAATTAGTTTGAGGAGTGTCCTACCTTGAAGAACAGCTTTAATGAACACATCAGCCACATCACCAAATGTGGCTGCTTTGGGTGGTTTTCCACTATAAATGTTGCTGTATCCTCAAGGTCTGCGGTGTATTCTGTTAGTGAATACTTAAGCAAAGTCTGCTTTTGATCCAGATCGAAGCCACTTTCTTAGGCAGTGATCAGGCGCTGTATACTTTTCCTATCTGCTTTGATTGACTTCTAAATAACTCTAAGTCTAGAATCTTTACATTTCACTTCATAGAGTCATAGAGTTTTCTGGTGGAGGACCTCTGTACTTAACCCATCTCGGTAAAGGATCTCTGAACTTAACCCTTCTTGGTTTTTGAGCAATGAATCTCTCTTGGACGAAGTTGTTCAATTTCTCCTGACCTTTTAAATATCAACTTAATAGATAATTTTCAATTTCCTTTGTGGTACCATCCTTTGTTGCAGTGTTCTGTAGCTTGTCATATGTCTCATCTGAGAAAAGACTGAATGACTTCAGTGATGCCAGAAGACTATCTTTCATCACGGTTGTCATGGATTTGCTTTCCTTTGAAGGATTCATTATGAGAGTAGTCATTATCATAATCCAGGCTGTAAACAGCTCTTGTTTCGTTGGAGACATGTGACCATAGATTGTAAGAGAGTGCCTATCTCCTCAATGCAGATGATGTTTTTGTTATGACTATGATTCCACCACTTTTCTTCCCATTACCACTCATCCATTCTTGACTTTGGTCAGGATCAACTTGATTAAACGTTTGTTTTGTATAAGTTTCACAACAATGTTTCCAGCATGAAATTTTGTGCATCTCATTGATGTAAATTATGCCCAAGCGTGTATAGTTAGTGTGATCGTATCTCATGAAGTAGGGAAGCATTTTCTGGAAGGGCATGCAAATGAAGTTACCAATTGCCTTCCCTCTGAGGATGGGTAAACATAAGAATCTCAACCATATCTATGTAACTCCTCCATTATCTAAAGTTAGGGTTTACAATGGATGTCAAAAAGGCTACAAAAGGTATCTCTGAATTCATTGCTGGTCAACAAAAATAACAGTTCTTCAATCTCTTTGCTGTTTGCTTTTACTTCTATTTCAGTTCTCAGTCCCTGTGGTTCATTTTGGATGAAGGTCAGGAGTTTTGGCATCAGAATTCTCCACATGTCCTGGATGGTTATCTTATGTGCTCATATTACTTTCGTATATGACTTGCATTACCTGTGAGGACTTGCTCTGGTGTACCAGGGTCAAGAATTTTGCTTTCAACCCAAGCCTCCAGTAGACCAGATGATTGAGCATGTTTCCCGATGGCCCTCAGAAAGTTCAGTGATATGTGTAACCACCCATTCTGACAATCAGGAAGTCCTTGTTCCTTGTTATTGGTCCTTTGCACACTTGAGCTCCATTAGCTTACAATAAAGAGCTTCATCAATTGTCAGTATGACATGATGTTGTCCAAGCTGTATTGAAATGTGTTTGCATCTCTGAACCACGGTATGGAGAGTGTCAAGTTCATGGGGCTGGTGTCTGAACAATTGGTATGTATGCAACACTTGTCATTCCAGGATTGGTGCTACAGTTGCTTTGGTTAAAATTTGCCCAGCATGTCTTGATATCTAATTCTTGTCGTTTTATTTTATTTTAGCCTAAAATCGAATTCTGTGACTTTCAAAACATAGGATTCCATATAATTTTTTTTTTTTTTTATATTTCCCCGAAGCAAGATATCAACAATCAAATAAAATGGCGGCCCTCTTGAATGTTCAAGGTATAGGAGGTTTTATTTAAACACAAAGACCCATCTTCTGCACTTTTCATTATCAATATGTAGTACATTAAGAGCATTTACAAGGCATTATTCCATTGACATGTCTTAGATTTGAAACAGTTCTTCAAAATATGCACTGTCTAGAAAATTTATGTTCATCTTGAATTTTGTCCGCTACGGTAAAAACCGCAAGATATACAGCTTGGCAAACAGCAAAATTGGATTCAGAAAAAAAAAAAGAAAAAAGAAACTTAGAAAAGAATGTTTGCCAACTTTGACTAAAAAATACTTGAGGATCCCCATACAGCCACATTTTCCAGATTTTGAACTAGACTCTAAGTTGGTCCATCATTACTTGCTTCTCAGAAGCAAGTAACGAGTCCTGATTCTATAGGTAGGAATTAATTATTATAAACATTGCACTGCGCCTTCGCTGAGAGGACAAAGAGTTTGAAAGATTTTTTCATTCATTATTGAAAGTATTTGTTGTACATTCGTTGTGTATAGCACGTAGATCTTGTATTGCTTTAAATTTACGAAGTACATAATATTAAGTATCGTTGCGTTTTTCATGATGTATTAAAAAACCTAGAAAATGATTTTATTTGTTATCGTCCGAGATGATGTAGAAACTTGCTCATTTCTGCTTGGTAATAGTTTAAATACTCTCCGATGAATTCTAAGTTCATATCTAAAGGCTAAGTATACTTTTGACATTGACGCGACTGAAATTTATATAAAATTTGTTTTTTTGTGCTGCTAATGAATATGACAAGATATAGCTCCTCACATGATCAATGTATGAAAAAATTAATCTGGTAATGACACAGAATTATATTTGAAGTTTGTGTGGAATGCAAGAAGTATGCGCTTCAAGACAGTTGCTTAAAAATGCTCAACATAACAAGTGAGCGTGCTTCATTGTTCATTCTTCTAATGAACTTCATTTACTCCTTGTCTGTTCACTGCAACTAATCTCATATCCCCTGCCCCACTCAAGCTCAAATGGAACCTATGTTAACTAAGGTTTATTATTTACTGCATAACTGGCGTAAAAGAAGCTTATTTTGGGTTGCTCAATACTATTCCATCGGTGTTTGTTCTCCAAAGGACATTTACATATGAAGATTTCTTCTTCCCTCTTCCCCGACCTCAGCCTTTCCGGCTTCTCTCTTTCTCTCCAACGCGTTAATTATTTCTGAGGTTAAAATTAGCGGAAAATTAAGAAACGGTCAGAGACGTAAATCAAAATTGGACTAAAAATTCACTGGAAGGATGTTGGAGGAATTATTATGTCTCAATTCTGTTCTGACGGGCAGATATAATCATTTAGTCATATTTGAATTCAAACAATGTATCAATGATTTAGAAACAGTTTTTTTTAAACTATAGAAATTTAAAGGCGTGATCGCAAGAATTATAACGTTCTGGAAGAGTTAATACTTTGAGCTTTATCATGGGCAAAAAGGTAAGATATGATGGAACGAAACAGTCACTAAGACACAAGAAACTACTTAAGGCTGGATTACACATCGGCAATTCGAGGCCGTGTTCGTCGTAAACGCCGAATTACGAACGAATTACCCTCAAATCTTCATGTGGTCCCACAGTCGCCGAGTTTCACGACGTCCACCAAGTGATTGCAACAACTAGGCCGTCCTACCCAAGAGCTCTTTTGACGTACGAGAGAGTGTCATAATGCTATGTAATGTGATTACGAAAGACGCAAATAGCAATTTCGACGTATTGTGTCCGTTTAATGTATTGGCAACTCCTCAAACTACGTGGAGGGAGTGCGCAGTGGCCACATTGTGACACGTACGTTCCCAGCTACCAGGTCAACATTCTAGCTTGACCTTATGAGACACAGTACTTCCTCGATGTATGCTGTCCTCACTGTGACTTTTTCAGCAGCCTCACCCCCCTCACCTCCCTCCCCCGCCCACTATGGTTAAGATGACCCCCATCAGTTCCTTGGTAGCGAAGATGTTGAGGAGGAACAAACTCTTTTGGAATCTCACTCAGAGTTGGATATCGTGTTGCCCTTGACAATAAATATTGAATTAATTTGCATATCTTATTGTTTTACTTCAGCTTAAACATCTACAGTTTTTAATCTCTACTTATAACATTTTGAACACAATAATTTGCAAAAAATTTCTTCAAATTGCCACAATACAAAATTACTACAAACCGTATAATGTTATTTATTATCATTAATGTTCCCTGCCTTTTACTTTCCCAATTTAATATATATTACTTGTGTGTGATGACTAATATTTTTTTTGTTTGTTTTTAGACGCTTGCACAGGGTGAGGCAGCCAGGCAGCATATTATGGAGTGGGTCAATGAATCAGATTCCAGAAAAATGCATGGAATCACTACCTCAAGAGTCTCCTGAGGGAATTTGCTAAAATGAACCCGGTCTTTGATTCCTGCTTGTGGACGGAATTAGAGTTTCTTTTTCTTAAACTGAAGAAGGCAACGAAACGGATAGATTTAAAAGCTTCTTTTAAGCTCTTTCCACATGCGCGAGATGTGTTTCAGGAAACGCAGAGGAAATCGTCGTAGTCTATTCATCCTCCTTCCATATCTGCCACGTCTGTTCCTCACCCTTCGACATACTTCGCGCTGCAGCCTGTGCCTTCGACAGTCCTGTTCGGTTCAACTTCGAAACCCGAACAACTTTACTGCCTGTCGCCGCAGCAGATAGCTATGCTGCAGGGGGAACGTCTGTCACATTGGGCAGGCTCTTTTCCTGGGTTGTCAACACACATGCAAGTAATGACACCGATGTCGCTTCTTGCACTATGTAATTTGAGCTAAGTCGTCATTGAAAGTTTCCTTGGTAGCATGTTTGCCAAAACGAGTCAGGTTTCTTCGATAAATACCGGTATTTCTTCAAATGTCGCAACCACAATGGCTCCTACCAATTGATAGTTGATTTTGCTTCTCTGTTGTATGTCCTTTTTGTTATTGTTGACACACTATCAAAAAGGAAATTTATTTAATTCTTGAAACGCTTTTAATTCTGTAACTATACAATGAAAGTCTTATTAATTTTTATATTTTATTTTCTTGTAATTCCTTTTGTGCTTTTATATATTTTATTCTGTTAAATCTCCTGCTAAAATTTAATGTAAATATGTATAGTTTTTCAATATAATAAACATGGTTTAGTGTTTATATTGTGTATGTACTAAACCTTTCCCTAATCGCAATAATAACTTATTTTTATAATGTTGAACAAAGTAATTTGGATAAAAATTCCCTTTACTACAAACACTCTAATATCTTAAAAAGGTTATCATACTTGGGTCAAATGAAGATTGAAATGGTCATAAGGAATGATAAAAAGCAACAGTAACCTAGAACTTGTAAAAAGTAGGCGCAAAGATTATTTATTAAAATATTTTAAGAATTTTATATAAAAGTCTATATATCAACAAGCAGTTATAATCTTCCTGCCGAACTTGGTCGCTTATGTCTGATTCTGTATTACATATGTCGTACTTGACTTACGTCTGACGAAATTGCATTTACGTCTGTCGCCATCCCCAGAAAACTGTTAAAAGTGGGTGTGGCCTAGTTCATTGGCGACAAACGCGTATGTCTACGTACGTCACAGATCTCATCTCGACGTATGTAATGCTGTCGTAATGGTACATTGCGTGCGTCGTACTGTTGCTGTAATCAGTCGATTTTTCTTTTTTTTTCCCTAAGGCCTGCAACAGACGTAAAACCAAGCCAATACGACGGTTGTGGGCTCTAGTCGCCGATATGTGATCCAGCCTTTACCTGGTTTTACTAAAACACAGAAAATAAATTATCATTTCTAAATTAGCCCGAACTTCAGAAATAGGTTCAGTTACCAAAAATTAAAAAAAAAAAAATACCACCAGGCTTTGAGGAACCTACTTAAAAAGTTTTAGCATAATGATAGAAAAACAAAATGTGAATTCTGAATTAACTTTTGATCTCTGAGAAGCAGGTAACTTCCAAGATTAAAGGCTGGATCACCACACATCGGCGAATAGAGCCCACGACCATCATAAAAGCCGAATTATCACTGAATTACAACCGAAATCTTCGTGTGTGCCGAGTGTCACGACATCCGCCAAGTGATTGCGACAACTAGCTGTTGCAAGTAGTTATCGTGGTCGAGCCACGACAACTGTCAAAAGTCTCCATGTCATGCCGACGTACCAGAGAGCTATTTTGACGTACGTAATTATGGCAGACGCACTATCTGGACCGTAAAGTGGTAATTTCGATGTACGATGTCCGTTTCGACGTATGCAATCTAATTGGCAATCCCTCAACCTGCGCGGAAGGGGTGCACAGTGGCCACATTGTGACACGTGCATTCCCAGCTATAAACAAAAGTTCAAGGGCAGAATTTGGTAGACAAAGCTGACTTCATTTTTGTTTTGATTAGCATATATTTGGAATTCAAGATTTTCAGTATTTTTATATACTACTCTTATGGCTGAATCTCTCATATACATAAATATAAAACGACCTTAAATGAAATATATATAGTAACAATATAGATATTTCTAAAATTTATTCAGGACATTCACTTAATTTTTTCTTAAAAAATATATAGTATGTCAGTGACTTAATTGCAACCAATACAATTTATTATAATGTTCTAAAGTTTAATAAATGAAAAGGCATTATTCTTTTCGAGTAAAAATTGCATTTTAGATTTTCAGTGTTCTTGATATACTTGGAGGATGTCATAGCCTATAAGATAAATATGACAATGAATACAACTCACAAACAAATGTGCTGCCTCTCTTTTTATATATATGCTCATAAATATACCCAAGGGTTGCTGTTGGTTTTAGTCGTCATCTTTTCTGATAATATGACAGTTATAATTGTAATTTTGCAAATAGAAGTGCAAAGAAATATTAAAAAAGACATGTATAATCCAAAAAAGTTACTGCACTTTCGATCTCAATAATTGTACGTAAATATTTTACAACAAATATAATCTGAATTTGTAACTGATTTTAGGTGTCATCTCTTTGCTATTGAGTGATTATAATTTTACAAAATAACATAAAATTATTTATTAGAAAAAAGCACGTATAACTTGGTTAAACTTGCCATTCTCTTGTGAAAAAGGCTCCGCAAGGGATTGTAAAGTCATTTTCAACTTCTCGTGGAAGGTAGGGAAGATCTTTTAGAATTTTTTCTTACACTATGTGCATTTGCATATCTTCCTTTTTCCGTTAATGAAATAAGAAAATTGCACTGTCTTCCTAAGCCTCTCGAAACTCTAACAAATAATAATAATAATAATAATAATAATAATAATAATAAATAATAATAATAATAATAATAATAATAATAATAATAATAATAATATCCTTTATTTCAGCTCAGGGCCATACACATGGAATATACAAAATACAGACAGTAACATACATAATCTAGATACATGAGACATGATAAAAAAAATGAATAATCGGTACTTATCCACAAAATAGCTGAGGTAGCGTAAAAGATAATAATCCTTAATGGTAATAACGGTAATAATATTGGTGAGAAGAAAAATATGCATTGAGAGTAATAACAGTTAGTGCACATATTATATAACTTAAATTTCAACTAGAGACCTTAGGTCCAGAGGGCTAAATACAAAAATTGAATGTAAAAAAAAAACTTTAACTTGATAGTAATCACAGTAATAATGAAAAATTAAAATATCAGCAATAAATGTAATAATGACAAAATCTGCGGATGACGTCGTGCCAATACAGAGATTAAGTCCTTTAGGGGACAAAGGCCTCATTTTCTCATCTTTCCCACAATTTAGATCTTCTTGCTTCACTCCTTAGGATGCATTGTATGAGCGAGTTGCTGCGGTTTCTCAGTTGGGTTACCAGACTGGACATTGTTCGCCTAACAATGATTTTTAAATTGTCAAGGTGGTTTTCTATGAACATGTGGGGCGGAGTGGTAGCGGGGAGTGTTTGTGAGGCGTCTCAGAATGTCATTGTGCACAACAGTGATGCGTCTCATGGTCTCTGGGGTATAGTTCGTCCAAGGCCTATACAAAGAGGTCAGACGGACAGAACTGTCATCTCCGCTCCTCTCTCTCGCTGTGACGTCACGCCGGCCACAACCGGTGATTCACTGGTGGGCCGCGGCATTGTAGATTAAGACATTATTGTTATTTCTCTTTGAGTAATTCTTGCTTTTGACTACTTAATCTGATACTTTCGTTATCAGAAAATTCCGAGAATGCCCAAACAATTTTATTGATAATTTCTAAACACTTGAATACAAACAGAAATAACCTTCATTTATTTTGCAACAATTCCTTGATTGAAGGCCTTAAAATGTTTAACCTATAATCTCTTCAGAGACCTTTACTCCTGATCGTTGCAATTCAGCAACAAAGAGTTTTTCTGCATGCTTTCCCTTCTAAAAATGATGAACCGTGAATTGTGTTGAAGACTTCTCGTAGGACACACTTAATTGAGAAGAAAATTCTTCTGATGGCATATACAGCTCACCTCTGTTTACCATTTCAATCCACGATTCATTTGCCTTTTTACACTCTTTCATCTTTTTCCCTAATTGTGGATATTTTGTAGAAAACTTTTTGACGATATAACCACCTATATATTTAAGAGCTTCATCTTCAATTACAGTGGCAGCCGTTTTTTCGTTTTCTTTATCCAGAATCTGATTGTTTACATCTTCTTTGAACAATGAGCTGGTCAAGTATATTTCTAATGCCAATTCTCTATCTTCACTGTATTTTGAATTGCATGCAGACTCGTTTCTCAACATGTCATAATTGTTGCAATGATGTTTGTTTTTTCACTAATTATTTTTGCCCTATGCAAATGAAGGGTGATCGTATGTGCCCTTCATTTGCCCTATGCAACCGAACAGATGCTCTAGGCAGTCTTGATTCAACTTATGCGTCATGATGTAATCTACATTAAAGACATCTTTAACCATATTAGAGAGACCAATAACCGACTCGCTAGAAAGAATTATGCCTTTTTGAAATTTGTACAGAAATCTTGTTTTCTGGGATTTTACTTTTAAAGAAGTCACTACCTTTATGACCTTTTTCAAAGTATTTATTTGAAATTCTTTATCAATCCCAAAACTATTTCTCGCCGATATATCGCCATACATGTTTGAATTCATTATATCAAACCAGTCGTTTATCAATGAGATCAAATCAGAGGTAGCTTGCCAGTTATTGGATTCCAACAGACCTTTACTTCCCAAATACTTTAATGCACTTGCCAAGATGACGATAGTAATTGCACAGCATACTTGACGCGCTGCCTGTGCTGTCCATTAACAGATAGATGGAGTTCATTAATTTTATAGGCCAGCTGGTATTCTGTATTAGATTTTGCCAACATTTCACGGTTAACTTTATGTCAGAATAATTGAAATCAACTGCCTAAATAAAAGCCTGAATCAATTAAGTTATTTCTGACTAATTTTATTAAATGGGGAACGTCGGCAAAAACGTATATCTCCCTGTCAGCACTTTGGTTCTTGAATGAAATCCTATTGACAAGAGGATCAATGCCAAATTCTTTCCACATGCGAAGATTGGCTGATCCCATGTCAGTAAAAATAGCATGCTTTGGATTGATTTCATCAGATCGGCAACACACGTTTATCTACTTATCACAGTAAAATTTTGCTCTAGGAAACGTAAACATACCTAATGCCGACCATTGGCCTTTTGATTTTCTCTTGGTATTCAGGCATCCATAAACAGAACAGTTATTTGGCATTGTCGGTTAAGTGACTGCTCTCGTTGTAAGCATAGGCCTTGGTTGTAAGACATGATATAGACATATTTTTCTTATTTCTTTACATACTGAATTTTGTAAAATTTTATATAATTGGAATTTACCTTATGAGTGTAAACAAAATAAAACTACATAAAACTTTCATTCGTCACAGTGATGTTGAATATTGAAGGCCGTAGCGTTTCTAGATCCTGGAGTAATGACAAGGTTTTCAAAGAACCAAATTACGTATAAATATATATATCTATATATATAATATTATATATATAATAATATATAATAATATATTATTGTATATATATATATATATATTATACATATGATAATATATATATATATATAGATATATATGTTTAATAGTAATGTATATTATACAATACGTAAAGTAATCTCTTAAAACAAAACAAAAATTTGGTGCCTTGCTCAGGACGTTTAATCAGTTATATTACAAAGTAAAAGAAAAATAAGAAAATGAACGAAATGAGAATATATGCTAAAAAGCTCCTAAATGATATATGATTTAAAGGAGAACTGGAGACAATGTAATAGTAAAATCATAATGGGAGGTAATGAAACCTCCCTCACACCCTTATAATTTTCTTGTAGGTACTTGGGGTTGATTGCGAAAGTGTAGTGCAATGACTGGTTACACAACGATTTATTACCTTTTCACTTTTGCAATTTCCTACGCTAATTTTATACACTACAAACTGTTTGGTATATTTGTAGAAGAGTTAATTTATTTTGAGTTTCTAAAAACTAGTTTGTATTTTATCAAAGATACAAATATGTAAACATGAATTTTATTTATCTTTATTATGTAGTCTTTTCGGAGTGTTGTCCAAATAGCTGAACATGTCTCCAGCATGACTCTTCCAAGAGCTTTGGGCGATATGGCCAATTTTACATCTTGGTAAGAGCAATCAGTCGCTATGAAGCGTAATGTGGCTCTTGACCTTTCATAGGGCGTTGTGGATTTTGTTATGCATGTGTCCTTTTGCATGGCCGTTATAATCTTTCTAGAAAGTTTAATGTTACCTCGTTTATCCGTACGTAACCATAACAATCCCTGGGAGCTACCTGTATTTCCTTTAAAAGCAATAAATATGAGATTTTCTTTCTTCAACAACCAATCATTGACCCAATATTCTTTTTCGTGGCTTTTTGTTTATTGTAATATTGGCTGCAACGGCACAGCCTGAGCATATATGGTTCATTATCAGTTATTCCCTCCGCCACGTCCGAACTGTGTGGCTGCCAACTTAAGACTGACTACTTTGTTCAGAATCAGACCGGGCAGACCGGGACAGTAACGCGAGTTTGCAGTCATTTTTTGGAGTCTCCTCCCACTCAGTTCTCATCGTACGACCAGATCTACAGTGAGTGGCCCGCCTAAGAATTTGACGACCGACGAAACAAGAGAGGAACAACATTAGTCAAGATTTACAAACAGAAGTCGTATCCTCAGGGTGTGAAAACGTAAGAGAAACAATTCAAGAGAAAGAGTTAAAATCCCACCACAACAGAAATCAGTAAGTACATTTTAAAAATTATTTCAATTATATTCTCTCTGCAAAATTGTATAAAAAAAAATTTCTCTCTCTCATAAAAGGTAGAAAACTTTTATATATTCTTTCTCTCTAAAATTTGTTTTATCTTTTCATTATAGATGTTTTGATAGGCAGGAAATATTTAATAACATTCCTTTGACGATATATATATAGTATATATATATATATATATATATATATATATATATATATATATATATATCTATATATCTATAGATATATATATATATAGATATATATAAATATATATATATATATATATAATAGATATTTATATATATATTATATATATATATATATATATATATATATATATATATATGTATATATATATATATATATATATATATATATATATATATATATATATATATATATATATATGTTATATATAGATATATATATATATATATATATCTATATATATATATATATATATATATATATATATCTATATATATATAGATATATATATATATATATATATATTATATATATATATATATCTAGTATATATATATATATAGATATATATATATATATATATATATATATATATATATATATATATATATCTATATATATATATATATATATATATATATAATATATATATCTATATACTATATATATATATCTATATATATATATATATATATATATATAGATATATATATATAGATATAGATATATATATATATATATAGTATATATATATATATATATATATATATATATCTATATATATATATATATATATTATATATATATATCTATATATCTATATATATATATATATATATATATAGTATATATATATATATATATATATATATATATGTATATATATATATATAGATATATTATATATATATTATATAGTATATATATATATATATATATATATATATATATCTATATAATATATATATATATATATATATATATATATATATATATTATATATATATATATATATATATATATATATTATACTGTTGTGTGTTTATAAGCCAATCTGTTTAAAGATTTTTGAATAATGTTGTGTATTTGTGTATAAAATTTTTATGATTTTCAGAACACTGGTGTACAATGCAAAATTCATTTAACGAATTGTTGAATACTGTTACAAATAGCCATTATAATTTAAGACCAACAACAGTTAGACATAGTCGAATTCCAGTGCCACTTTCCCGAGTAACATTAACTCAAGAAAATACTAATACTACTAACACAAATAAACAAGAACCATAATAATAGTAATAATAATACTAATAATAATAACTTCAGCAATTTAGAACAATGGCGCATGCAGAAATCATTACGCAAGCCTCTCGTTTTTGTGGACCCATATTCTGTTAACCAACCAGTGGCTGCTAGGTGATGCAGAAAGTCGAATATCCACATGGTGGAATAACAAGGGAAAGAGCTAAAATTAACGAAGCCTTGATTCTCGTTAGTTCAGAGAAAGGTGATGCACTTAGAACTTATGAGAATCAGTAAAATAACTACATACGCTGAATTTAAATAAATTTGTTTATCAGTATGGGAACCAATGAGTCAATGTGATGCATTATATAATATTAACAAATTCCGTACACAACACTTTGATTGGGAATCCATCGCCAATCTTCATACAGATATTGAAGAGTCAGTCATAAGGTAATATAAGATTTGAAGAAAACTAGTATCACGACTGGAAATAAGGATGTTTTCAGTGGTGACGAAAAGTGATTTAGTTACTATAAGGCATGTGTAGAATTATTCGTCATTTAGAACTTGGTGAAAAAGAAAATAAGGCTTTCAAAAAGTTAAAATCGATCCAAGGAATGATAGCCTTGCAGCATAAATGTCAATGAGACAAGAAATCCAAAAGAAAGAGATAGACTTTTCTAAGTAATTTGTAAGGATTACAGAGGCTCAAAATGAAATAAAGTGAAGAAATATCAATGCTCCATATAAAAGAAGTAACCAGCATAATAATAATGCCTGTCAATTAGGGAATAGACAAACTTTCTTACAAGGGAATTATGCACAAAACAATGGGAAGAAATGGAACCCAACCCAGAAAGGAAGACAGAATCATTCAAGGAATAGTCCACCCGTAAGATATAATAATGGTCAACATACAAACACAAATAACTCAAACTCAGTGAATAATCAAGCCCAAGTAACTAGACCAAAAATAGCATGTGAAAACTTCGGGTATACAAATTCACTTAATGAATGCTGAAAGCCAAGAATCTGTACAGTTTGCATATAACTAAAAACTGTTGGTTCAATACTAAAGAAGCCAATAGAGAGAATATCAATAATAGCAACAGTTACCCAAATACAAATAACTCCTCAAGTCATTGACAATTAACCCCTTCACAAAGAAAGGAAGGTAAATCCTTTCAGAATGATGAAAGAGAAACAGCCACATTAGGAATGAAGGTTCTTCTGCATTTCCCTATCTAAAAAGCAAAAAAGTACTATTTTCCATGACAGAAGAAGAAATAAAAAGAAAAGATCTGCCTATTGTAAAGATTCCAGTAAATGGAAAAACATCTACTGTACTCATTGATTCAGGTAGTACTGTAAACATAATTGATAAAATAACTTTAACCAAATATTTAGGCATTGCAGAAGCTCAGATTCAGGGTCAAAGTAGAATAATAATGGGGATAACAGGTAAACAGATTAAAGGTTTAGGGAATGTGAACCAAGAAATAGATATTTTGTTACACATATTTATTGAAAGTTTTCTAGTTTTAGAAGACATGTTTTCCTGCACTAGTATTGTTCTCATTTAATTTAATGAGAAGATGTAGAATAATATCAGATAGTAGTGGAGGAAAGTTTAGCCTGAAACAGGAGAATCAGAGGAGCGTATGTTTTATGCTTGACGAAGAAAAGTCTCATCCAAACATATGGGAAGAGCAGATAAGTAACAAGATAAGGTGGAAACAGATAAAATAAGGGAATTCCCACAAAAATGGAGAATACAGAATTATTGACATGTGCACATAGAGATGATATATGCTCATATAAATAATGGCTATGACCAAAACACTGAATCTAACGAAAATCAAGGCGCCTTTTCCTATATCTATAAATATAGCAATGTAGTAATAAGTTATGAAAGTGAAAGGAAAATACAAAATGAAGTATTGCTCTTAGATAAAATATGTAAATCAGATATAAATAGTATAATAGAAGTAGCAGAAGAAACCACTGGAGATGCAGAACTTTGCTATTTTTCAGACATAGAAGAAGAAATATATTGTATTAGCACAGCTGATGATAATAAACTACACTTTATACTCAATATAGCAGTAACTTTGTATCCAAAATGTTTAACAAAAACATATTTGAGATCAAAAGAAGATGTAAAGGATAAAGACATGCTATCATTGAATGAAGAATTGCCAGATTTTGCCAGAATAGATAATTCACTAGTCCACATGAATAGTGGTAACTGTGAAGTTTATGTCCAAAACTATTCGGATAGCAGACTAACACTATATGCAGGTATGGTCTTTTGCATAGGGATTCCTATTAAAAATGCTTTACTAGCAGTAGAAGGAAAAACATTTTCTCTATAAATGGTCAAAACCAAAATGAGTCAGGAAGTGAATAAAATAGATTTTCCAGAAAATAGAAACAAATTAATTCAGGTACTAGAGAAATACAGAAATGTAATAGCTTTTAAAGGAAATAAACTAGGAAGAACGAATGTCCTACAACATAGAATTTTGTGAGATGATGGAGCCAAGCCCTTTTTTATTCCTAATTACAGATTATCAATAAGCCAGAGACCCATAGTTGATAATTTGATAGAAGAAATGAAAAGACGGGGTATTAATTCCTTCTAAATCTCCATATAATTCTCCATTGTTACTTGTTCCAAAGAAAGATGGTAGTTGGAGACTTGTGATAGAGTACAAAAAGTTAGATTCCAACACAGTTCCAGATAGAATGCCGATGCCGGTAATTCAAGATATGTTAACTCAATTAGGAAGGGCCAAAATATTTTCATGCTTAGATTTGTTTAGTGTCTATTGGCTGGTGCCTCTAGATGAAGAATCGAAACAATTCACAGCCTTCAGCACACATAAAGAACATTTACAGTTTGAAGTAATGCCATTTGGACTCACCTCAGTTCTATTAACATTTGTCAGACTAATGTTAAATTTTTAGGAGATATAGAAAATGTTGCAGTATACTTGGATGATGTTATCATTTTCAGCAAAGACTTAGAAAGCCATCTCAAAACATTAGAACTAGTCCTAGACAGATTAAGAATTCCAGGATTGAAAATGAAATTAGAGAAGTGTCAATTCCTGATGAAGTCATTAGAATATTTGGGTCATGTAATTAGTGAAGACAGTCTGTGGATGCAGGCCGGTAAAATAAAGGCAATCATTGATTATCCAGCTCCCACTAATTTGAAAGTATTAAGAAGGTTCCTAGGTATGGTTGGTTATTACAGACCTTTTATAAAAGTTTTTGCTTCTATAGCCAAACCTTTGACAGAACTAACCAAAAAGGATGTTAAATATGAATGGAAGGATGAACAAGAAACAGCATTTCCAACACTAAAGAGCAAAATGACCAGTAACCTTTTTTGGTCTACCCAGAATTTTCAAAAGATTTTTATTTAGCTTGTTGCGATGCCGCAAGTACAGGGCTAGGAGCTGTATTGTTAAAAAAGGCCAAACAAGTAGAGTTTTAAATCCAGCAGAAAGACACTATAGTACCACAGAAGAGAGTGTTTAGCTCTATATTGGGGTTTAAAGAAATTTAAGTATATACTTTTGGATCATAAAGTCAATGTGCTTACTGATCACAAACCCACTTGTGACTTATTTAAAAAGACAGCCTTCACTAATAACATGAAATTCAATCGATGGATCATTAGTGTATTAGAATTTGCCCCGGAATTCAGATATAATCCAAGAAAATTTAACACTTTGGCTGATGTGTTATCCAGATCTCAAGAGGAAACAAAAATGCATTACAACTTTTACCTTTTGTTTTAGTTATCAAGTTGTAGATTTAGATTTAGAAGAAGTAAAGATACAACAGGAAAGCGATGCAGAAATCAGACAAATAGTAGGACAGCTATTACTAGATAAATCCTTAAAACCTGATTTTCAATTAATATATGGTTTGTTGTATAAAAAGCCGACAGAGAAAAATTATTCTTCTCGACCATATATCCCAAAAACACTAATTAGAGAAGTTTTAGAACTAACACTCTCATATAAGTTAGCAGGACATCCAGGAATTAAAGACAACAAGAATCATAACCAGAGATTATTTTTGGCTAAATTGTTGTGAAGATGCCAAGAATTTTTTTACAAAATTCTGTAGTTTATGATCAAGATAAGGGTAACGTAAATCTGAAAGCTCCACCTGAAAAATATCCATCAGAATTAAATCCATTCCAAGTAGTAACTATGGACTTTTTAGGTCCATTTCCAACTACTATTAGAGGATATTAGCAAATATTAGATAATGATGCTAGATTTACTAGTGATCTTTTAAAATAAATATGTGAATATTATGAAATGATTAAATCTCAAATAACCGCTTGTAAGTCAAGCTCTAATGAAGCAGTAGAACGAACTAATCGTAAAATAAAGGATATCATGAAAACTTTAGTGAGCCCACAGACAGAAAATTGGGACTTAACATACAATTCACATTGAATAATACTGTAAATGAGACCATAGGAGAATCTCCACATCATTTACTCTATGGTTATCAGACAAGAACACCACCCAGACATACTTATAAGTATGATGACTATGTTGCATGGAAGACAAGACGGACTTATGCGACAATCATGAAAACAAGGGCAAAATTAAAAAAATGTCCATAACACTAATGCCAAATATTATAGTAAAAATACCATTAACCCTAGACAGGTATCGCTATTTTGGTGCCCCTTTAAAGGTTTGTGGGGTCGAGTTCGACCCAAGCGCCCAGAAAAATTTGTGAAAATTAAAAAACTGCAGCTATGCTGCACATTTTAATTTCTAAAATCAATTTCACCTTTGCTGAGAAGATAAATCATACCCATCTACAAATTAAATATTTATTACAAATATATTTAAAAAAATAAGTATATAAAAAAAATATTTACAAAAAATACAAAACACGCTATATACACACAATAATTGAAGTATTCCTTCCTAAAACTATTGTTTACAATTTGTGATTGACAGAAAAGGTGTTCGGACCCATAGAGGTCAAAATCTGAAACGAGAAAAAAAGGGTGAGTTTTTTGGCCAAAAAAAAAAGCCAAAATTTCACAAATTTTTTTGGGTACCTAAATGAAATAGGAAGTGGCTAATTTTTTTTTTTTTTATAGAATAAACTCATATTATCCTAGAACAGATTTATGTAAAAAGATCTGCACTAAAATTTAATTTACTGTTATATCAGAAATGTTTCTCTCTCTCTCTCTCTCTCTCTCTCTCTGTCTCACACAATAATTTATGAAAATATAAAGAAAAATATAAAATACGCTATATACACACAAAAATTGAAGGAATCCTTCTTAAAACTACTATTTATAATATGTGACTCCCATAGAGGTCAAAATAAAAAAAGAAAAAGAAAAAGAAATGGTTATGTTTTTTTTGGCCAAAAAAATTGTCAAAATTTCACGATTATTTTTGGTACCTAAATTAAGTAGGAAAAGGCTAATTGTTTTATAGAATAAACTCATATTATCCTAGAATGGAATTATGTAAAAAGATCTGCACTAAGATGTAATTTACTCTCATATCAGAAATGTTATTCTCTCTCTCTCTCTCTCTCTCTCTCTCTCTCTCTCTACAGTGTGTCCTGATTTATTGACATAAGCTCATTTAATCTGTCACCAGAGAAGGCAGAGGCCCACCCCCTCAGTCCCCCTCTCTACCTATACCCCTCCTCTTGTGTCGTAATAATTTCAAGGTCACTCCCCTTGCGTCCAACTCTCTACACAAACTTGGCCTCTTGCCATATAGAGTTGTCAGCAACCTCTAAATTATCATCAAAAATCATTTATAATTCTATTAGACGTAAGTTGATGACATCCTGCTGGCCATTATTGATAAAAAATGCAAAAAAAAAAAAAAAAAGCAAAAAAACGGAAAATTGGGCATTCCGAAAAGAAATTGGAAAAATAATGACAATATGTCTTATATAATATATATATTATCTAGGTATATATATATATATATATATATATATATATATATATATTATAAATTCTAAATATTATTAAACTGAGAATTTGGCATCGAAAGATATTGGAATATATGACCAATATAGTCTTATATATATATATATATATATATATATATATATATATAATATACATATATATATATATATATGTATATATATAATTAATATATATAATTTATATTATATATTATAATTATACTATATATAATATATTGTTATATATGTTTTTATATATATATATATATATATATATATATATATATATATATATATAAAATATATATAAGACTATATTGGCCATTTATTCGTCTTATATTATAATTAATATGATATCATATAATATATATTATAGATCATATATATATATATATAGTAATTTATATATATGGACTATATTGCCATTTATTCTAATTTCTTCCGAATGCCAATTTTCTCAGTTTTTGCATTTATATATATATATATATATATATATATATATATATATATATATATATTATATATATATATATATATATATATCTATATATATCATATTATTAACCCAAAAAGAAAAGAAAAATGAAATTTTTTTTTTTTTTATTTATACTCTAAAATTGACCTTACACATTGATCACACAATAATCAATCAAGTAAGTATTAATACTAAATAAGACATTTACAAAACCTGAAAAAAACAGAAAAGTAAAGCAAAAATATATATCACGACATACACAAATGAAAGAGGCCTGATAATCATAAAGAAAGTTCCAAAGTACTCAAAGTACCTACACTTAACCAAAGTTCGAAAGTTTGTACATGAAACATTTTTGTAATCACCACCATTACCC
The DNA here is from genome assembly GCF_015104395.2 of Macrobrachium nipponense. Lineage (NCBI taxonomy): Eukaryota > Metazoa > Arthropoda > Malacostraca > Decapoda > Palaemonidae > Macrobrachium > Macrobrachium nipponense. The sequence continues at coordinate 63,683,843 of NC_087204.1, forward strand.
ATGGCAACCAACAATGAGCTTCACATTGCTCATATACCTAACACATCCGGGAGGTTACAGACTACCACACTTTTCATACTCTTTACTGTCTTATAATAAGTGACTCTTTGCATTCACGGTCACTACGAGTGTCCCGAATCAACCATTGTTTTTATAACAAGCAGTGTATCAATGCAATTAAAACAAGCAAATGTCCACTTCAAAGTGGAAATACAGTACATACACCTATAATTCGATACACAGAAAACCAACATAGGTCTCCTCTGCACCACTCAAACGCAAAAAATTTCGTGAAGCGTAAGCAAGCCTGAAAGAACCAAATCACTGAATTAATGGGTCTAAATCACCTCATAAGGTAATATTTCAATTACAAGAGTCACCACCTTTCTTCGTATTGAACCCAAGGGAGAGATCCTACCAACAGTAGCATGAATGTATGCTATCAGTACGTACCTTTATCCTAAAACCTTAGAACTGGTTTCAATAACAAAGCCTACAGCACCTAATCTAATAACAAACCTTACGTAAGTTATAGATTCCCTTTCACCTTTACTTAATACTAAATTTAAACCACTATAACGATTCCTATAAAATCAATTATCATTAAATACACATTAATTAATTCCAATACAATCTAACTACTCACATCAACAGCACACACACATCAACTGGAACGATACAGATACTACCTTTATGATTGCAATGCACTCAGAAAGGTTACGTATTCTAGACTGCGTGAAAAACATCAGCCACAACATTATCCTTTCCTAGAATATAAGTGAACTCCAGGTTCCATTCTTGGAGTATGAGGCTCTGATTCTTATTTTCATACCTGCTGACAAAAGTTAGAGGGTTATGATCAGTCATAATCTTTATAGGTGTACCTGTTGACGAAAGATAAACAGAAAAATTATTAATTGCTAGGATCAATGCGAGTGTCTCCTCAACGGTTGAATATTTCCTCTGAGCAGGCGTTAACTTTTTAGAGAAGACAACTGGATGATACAGCCCTTGTTCATCATCCTGTAAAAGGACTGCACCAATGCCCAGATCACTGGCATCCATAGCAAGAGCAAAAGGAACATCAAAATCCGGAGTCCTCAAAAGAGGAAAACTAACAAGCACCGGTTTCAACTTTTTAAAAGTATTTTGAGTATCAGACGACCAAACAAATTTCACTTCCTTCTTCAAGAGACGGGTTAGAGGTTCCACTATGTCTAAAAAGTTCTTGACAAAACGCTTGTAATAACCCACCAAGCCAAGAAACTTACAGACATCCCTATGGGATTTAGGAATGCCTATATTCTTTATAGATTCAGTATTGGCCTGTTTGAGAATGACTTTGCCACCACCAACCTCGTGGCCTAAATACACGATTTTTGCTTTAACAATTCAAATTCACCACCAAACCTGCTTTTTTCAGCACATCAAACAACGCCTTGATTCTCTTCAGATGAGTCTCGCAATCATCACTTTAGATAACAATAGCGTCTATGTATACCACATAACCTTCTAAACCATATACCAAACTATTCATTAATCTTTGGAAGGTGGCTGCTGCATTTTTCATCCCAAACTGCATCACTTTACACTGAAACAAACCTTGTGAGGTCACAGTGCCAGTAATGCTCTAGCACCTTTTAATACATCAAATTTGCTAATATATTTCGACTTTCCCAAACGGTCAATACAGTTCTCTGTACATGGCAAAGGATAACAGTCCACCTTGGTCACCTTGTTCAACTTTCTATAATTGAAACATGACCTAAAGTCTCCTTCAGGCTTCTTAACCAAAACTACTGAAGATCCAAGGACTCTTACTCAGTTCGATAAGTTCATGCTTCAGCATGTCATCAATTTTCTTTGCTACTATTCTACTTTTGAAGGGATTTAACCTATAAGGAGCTTGTTTCACAGGAATAGCATTACCCACGTCCACATCACATTCTAAAATGGACGTTCGGCCTGACATATCAGAAAATAAACATCTATAATTATTCACCAATTTCTTCAAAGATGTCTGCTTAGAATTACTCAAGTTTGCTAATGACCCTTTGTTATCTGAGCCCCATTTACCTTCATCCGATACACAATTATTTTAATTATCTTCAACCTCTGAAAAAGAAACATAGTTATCATTATAATTATCTGACTTCCCAATAGTCCCTATGGTGGCCATGGACACCACCTTATCCCGTTCCTTATATGCTTTCAACATATTAATGTGGCATAGTTGAAACGGTCTCGTCCTCTGGAGTTTCTACCAAATAATTTATAGAACTAATTTTCTTCAAAATTTTCCAGGAGCCAGAGAAAGACGCCTTCAAAGGGTTACCAGGAATGGGTAGAAATACCAACACCTTATAACGCAAACTTACATGCCTTGGTCAATTTGTCCCCAAGATTTGTTACGAAATCCAACAAGTTAGAGTGAGGGATGTCTCCCTCCCATGATTCCTTAAGGGCATCAAGAGGACCGCCCACACATTGACCAAAAACCATGACTTAGACAATACTTTTTCAACATCGATTTCAACGTCTGATAAAACCTTTCCAAGGGTCTCCGAATGACATGGAGAAGAGGTTACATGCTCAATATTCAATTCAACCATTTTATCCCTGAAATAATTACTAATAAAATTGGTTCCACAATCTGACTGAATTATTTTTGGTATGCCAAACCTGGTAAAGAATTCTATTAACGATTCTACAATTTTCTCACTCGGGATAACGAGACATCCTATATAAAATAGTAAAAATATATTCGTCACCGCTACGTGTACGAGGCAATTGTCCTACATCTATGATGACTTCCTTGAATGGTTCCGAGACAACTGGAATGGGAATCAACGGTGCTTTTGGAATGAGATGATTGGGCTTGCCAACCCGTTGAGAGACGTCACAATTGTTCATATATTTCTTGACGTCAGCCTTCAAGCAATTTTCCCATCGTCTTGTGAATACCAAAATGCCCTGCCAAATAATTCTCATGGGCTAACGACATTAAACCTCTCCTGTAATCAAAAGGAACCATTATTTGTTTGACCACTTCGGAGTTTTCACTAGTAGCCGCTATTTGATGTACTTACCCTGTACAAAATATTATCAATAATGTTAAACTTAGGACTCATCAAGTCCGAGAACTCACCTGGCTCAATAGGGGGATTTGAAAATTCCTTCTTCTGAGCTTAATTAGCTCCTTTACCATTACCAATGTTATCTACAACTATAGTACAACTATGGTCTAAACTACTTAGATCTACATCTACAGTTGACTGCAGCTTCAACAAATGCAGACCGAGAGCGAGTGACTACAGATATTTCGTTCTCAGGACTAATTAATATTGGACAAGATTTATTCTTAAGGACCACATCATTTCCAAGGACTATATCAATATTCTTCATGAGAAACTTATCCACCACAGCCAATTCAGCCATTCCCGTAAAAGGAGGACAATCCAAAACAAACCTCTCAATTGGACAAGACTGAACCATAACCAGAAAACCTGACAATAGTACAAATTCATTATGGTCACCAACAAAATCCTGTGGCAAAGCCGCTCTTAATTTCAAAGACTGTGCCGCTCCCGTATCACGTAAAATTCTTACCCGCTTCTCACAGGAACCATCAACCGCAGTGACACTGCCCAGAAACACAAAACGAGAAAAATGCATCAGGGAAGGCATAACACATGCTTTTAACATATCCCCTCTTGTGGTAGAAGAGGCAAGTTAATGACTTTGCCTTTTCAGGGTCATAATTATTAGACATGAGAATTAGATTATTTGAATTCGAAAGTGCATAACGTTTTTACTAATAAAAAATCATTGTATTTCTGAGCTCTTTAACTTTCCGTTGGGTGTAATGAATGGCACTCAAGTATCATTTTGTTAACTTGAAAGTTCTTTCCTGTTATTAGACATTTTGTTAAACCTGTTGGGTGAAAAAGACTTCTTGTTATTACTAGCGTATTATTATTACTACCTTTATTACCATATATATATATATATATATATATATATATATATATATATATATATATATATATATATATATATATATATATGGTAATAAAGGTAGTAATATATATACATATATATATATATATATATATATATATATATATATATATATATACTATATATATATATATATGGTAATAAAGGTAGTAATAATAATACGCTAGTAATAACAAGAAGTCTTTTTCACCCAACAGGTTTAACAAAATGTCTAATACAGGAAGAACTTTAAGTAAAAATGATACTTGAGTGACATTATTACACCAACGGAATTAAAGAGCTCAGAAATACAATGATTTTTGTTAGTAAAAACGTTATGCACTTTCGAATTCAAATAAACTTAATTCTCATGATTCATTAGCAGTGCGACATATCTATAAAGTCGAATATATTAAAGTTTATAAAACTCCCTGAGATGTGTTTATTGTTGTCAATTCACAGTAGTTGAATGCTTTCACTGATAAGAACAAATAACTCTATATTAGTTCGCCATTTTACAGTATTATTCTACAGAACCATTTTTGGACCAAAGCCATGTTCCTAATAACTGTAAGAATATCATTACCTTAGGTGTTTGTAGGGCACATCCCTTTATGAGTATAGTTTGACTTTGAAAACAGCTCCCCCATTGTAAAAGAAAATTCATACCCATTTAGCTGCTAGATCTGTGACATTAATACTTCCTCTGATATGCAGCATTTTCATAAGATTTAGATTAAATGTAAAAACCATTCAAATCCTGAATGCTTATGAAGTATATTAATAATAATCTAAAGCTTTTCCCAGTCTAATATATTACCATTAGTCATACCTTAACCCATGTAACAGATTTTTAGATAAAAGTTCAGTGTTTTCCAGCAATAGCTACAATGATTTTATATACAAAATATACATAAATTCATACAAATACTGCACAACCAGTGCAATAGGAAATATGAAGCAAATAAAGAAAAATATAAAATCCAATTCAGAAAGGTTGGCGCCATTTCTTTATAAATATATTAAGGGACTGGTTAGATGTATAAGTGGATATATATCAAGATAAATGGGGTTGATAACCTTAGTGCTTGCTGTTTAGAGACAAGTGCAAAACAATGAATTTCACAAATTGAAAACACTCCGATCGTGGATGACGAGATGGGAGTGGATTCCAGAGATATGATGTAAACTGCAAGGAAAGGTTACTTCAGGTCACTTCAGGTCACCGAATACGTGCGCTAGATAAACGTGTACATTGGAGAATGGAAACGAACAGAATAGACTAGCGTGCGTGCGTTCGTGTGTTCAGTAGCAAGCATGTATCCGTACGTCTGTCAGTCGGCGTACATACGTACGTTTGTAAGATGAAATAGACGGAATAAAAAACCCCTAATGAGGTGATTAAGCAGACATTACCTGGTATTGATTGTGTGTGGAAACATGCCGTTGGGAGATCTGTTGTATGGTAGAGTGAAAAGACTTTGAAAAGTTATACCTTTTATGTAATGACATAGAATTCAGTTTCTAGAGAAAGGGAAGTGAGGTGTGACACATACATTATTGACAAACTTTAACACTTAATTCTCTCATAATTATGGTCTCTTTATTTCAGATGGATTCTGTTGTCGCTACTTAAAAATTAATTCTCTTGACTTAGATATGATGAGTATGTTAAAGACTCAAGTAGTAGTCGGACATGTGAGGGTAAAAGGGATAATTATATACAGGATGTTTTCTGGGAAGATTAATAGTGATTTGATGAGTTATCTTTGGGATTTTCTTTAATACATTTTATTACATCTTTATGTTAGCTAATTGGGAAAATAAAGGTTATAGTGATAACGGGGATTAATTATGCGCGGTTGCAGGTGTAACTAAATATTACGCGCTATGATGAGGGGCAGATAACTTCGTGTTCATGTGCCAAAACCTATGAGGACATAAATGTTGAAGTTTACTTTTGTTTTACGGGCCTTTTCTTTTTTGTTGGTGTTAAAAATTTGCTCACAAGTGTATTTCATTTTGGTGTCCCTGTGGGATTCAATGGGCATTAGAAGTTTGTTGTAAGTGCAATGCATTTGAAAGAGTAGTACGACATTTTTCATTTTTGTATGTGAGTGTGAGAAAGATGCTGCTGATACATCAGGCTAGACTCAGAAATTGCAAAGGCGGTTACATTTTCATTCTCACTTGCCTCTTCCCGTTTTCTGTAGACCAGCTTGTGACCTTGTAATAGTTGTGAACAGCTGATAACCTTGGCCCACAAAAGTGAAAGAGTAGATCTCCTCCCGTAGGGATATTTACCAGGGAAATATGTGGTTTTGGTAATTGATGTATGCAATTTTCTTTTATTGGTGAATGATACATTACCAATTTGTGTTGGTGGTTTGTGTGGGGATAAATATATCGATGTTATTGATGTCGGGGTGAATCCTGAATTATAAGAGTTCCCATAAAGAAGGCAAAATGGTTGAAGCAGGTGACGCTCAAACTTTGGTGCATAAGATAACTAACATAAATGCAGGAGTCAGCCCTTTTTAAGGCATTGTTGATGGTGTTCTGTCCCATTCAGTGCAAAATTTTATTGAGGGAGGGAATAATTACTTAAATGCCAAGGGAATTAAAAATGATGCACAGGCGTTCACAGAGGCAAAAGCCTTGTTAGATTTCAATAAAAGGGATTTGTCATTTAGATGCCGTAGTTTCCAATAGACAAAATGTCGGTCATGGACTGAGTTACAAGCATTTCTTAGGGTGGCATATGGAACAAAGGAACACGGAGATATGGTGAGGGATTCAAGAGGATTGTACAAGATTAGAAAAGGGACAACAAACCTTATTGAGCATAGCTCAAAACTTTTTGACACAGCAGGAGAATGGATACAGAAACTGAAAAAGTCCACATGGATAAATGGAAATAACATCTCACTCGACAACTTACAGAAATTAATACATTTTTCCTAGCTTCTACATGCATCCCGGACACCATTGTAGATAGTTTTGATGAAAAGATTGAACCTACACCAGATGAGGAACTGATTTATTCCCAAATTCAGAAACATATGTCCAAATGTATCACAGTGGATGGTACATTTTTCAATGGGACCGGTCGAAGGAATACGATACAAAGAGACTCAGATTTTCCTTCTCCCCGTTTGTGTGCAAAAGTCAGATATACAAGACAACCAATGGATCAAAGGCAACAGCAGTCACGTTGCTTCAATTGTAATATTGTGGATTATGCAAAAGTGCAGATCAATTTTGTCAAGCTTGTCCATCCCAGATATGGAGGGATGCGAGACCTAGACCTCAGAAATTCATGAGTTATAATTTAAGAACTTCCTAGGCCGGTCAGTCAAAGGGGCAAAGGGATCGGTGAAATTTTCAGAAAGTCAATCAACAAAAAAGGGTACAGATTATTTGTATGTGCCATTGTGCTCTTGTGGGAGATGCCCCAGACCCCAGGCCGATAGTAAATGGAACAGTGGAGGATGTGAAGATCCCAATTTTTATTGATACAGGATCTTCTTCAGTGAATTTAATGGACCATGATCTGTATCAGTCCATGTTCTCCCAATACCCTTTGAAACCCTCAATGGTGACGGTGTGTGATGTGGAAGCTCATAGATTTAATACCTTAATACCTCATAGATTTAATACCTTCAAAGTCTGTAATAAACGCTCTCTCTCTCTTCTTAAAAGAATATGGCTTAATACCTCATAGATTTAATACCTTCAAAGTCTGTAATAAACGCTCTCTCTCTCTTTTTAAAAGAATATGGTTTACTCTTGGTGATAGTGTTAATAGAACCATTCTTGGTTATAAAAGGGGTTGCGTTGGGCAACAAACTTTTACTGGGCCATCCTGCATGTAGGGGACATAGGATATCGGTCCATACAGGTGTTAGTGGCATAACGGTTGGGATACCGAGTATGTTTATCCCATATATGGATACAGGCGGAACTAAGGATACCGAGGTTAATATGGGTAACAGTGAAAATGGGGATGCTTTTGGCAGTGATAATGATAATGATACCAATGATATGGGGAGTGGTGATATCGTAGCCCACATTGGTGATATGGGAAATAATGGTGTGGGTGTTGGTGACAATTTTGGTGGTTTTAACGATGGTGGTATGAGAGGTAATGCTGATACTGATACTGATACTTACAACAGATGCAATAAGAACCATGGGGGGTGATATTTATGGGGACAGGGAACAGGGAAGTACTAATCACAAATATAAAGGTGTTTTGTCAGAGGATGTTATTTTAAATCCAAGTACAAAGACTATGGTAAAAGTCAGACTGAGGGAAGTGAAAAAGCCCAGGGAGGTATGTGTAATTGAGGATAGCGAGAAACTAAGAGGGGTTATTAGCACCATATAGGTGAACAGAGTATCAAATACTGGTGTTACATGGTTGGAATTTTGAACTGTAATGATACAGATAGGAAATATCTGAAGAATACATATGTGGTAGACCTCCAAGATTGGAGTAGTAATAGTGGTTCAGTGGCTATTGTAGAGGGAAAAACTGAGTTTTAAGAGGCAGAAATGCAATCAAGGAAAATAATATTTAGAGAACATTTAGTTAGGAAATATCAGAGGAATACATATGTGGTAAACTTCCAAGATTGGATTAGTAATAGTGGTTCAGTGGCTATTGTAGAGGGGAAAACTGAGTTTTCAGTGGCAGAAATGCAATCAAGGAAAATAATATTTAGAGAACATTTAGCTAATGCAGACTACAAAGAGCATATAGAATCAGTAAGCGAACTTTTGGTGGAATTTGGGGATACAGTGGGCTTACAAGGGGACAAGTTAGGACTGACTACGTAATGTGTTAGAACATAAGGTAGACTAAGAGGAAGGTGTAAAACCCATTTTTATTCCTGCACACTCTATACCTTTCAAAATCAGAGAACTGGTAGAGAAAGAGATCAGTTAATGGGAAGGGGAAGGAATTATTAGATCTAGTGCATCTCCATACAACTTTCTTCTATTAGCAGGGCCTAAGAAGGCCTGCTCCATCCGAGTATGCATCAATTTTAAACGTTTGAATGAAAAAACAATTCCTGACTGCTATCCAGTTGCATGCAGATCAGACCTTTTCGTGGCAATTTATGGACATAATATTTATAGTTCAATTGATTTAGTGCACGGTTTTTTGTAGGTCTCTCTTAGTAAAAATAGCATGGAATATACTTTTTCAGTGCCCAAGGAACATTTTGAATTCACGCAGATGTCTTTTGGTTTGTCAGGTAGTCCTATGACTTTTATGAGGTTAGTAAACACAATTTTGCATGGGCTATTGGCTAAAATTGTTTTTGTGTACATGGATGATATATTGATTGCAACAGACTCAATCCAGCATCACATAGAAGTGCTTAAGGAAGTACTTGGGAGACTTAGGTTTGCTGGATTGAATATTAAGTTAGCTAAGTGTTCCTTCTTGAAGAAGCAAATTACATATTTAGGTCATATCATATCTAATGAGGGAGTTAAAGTAAATGGCGATAAAGTCAAAGCAATTGCAGATTTTCCTATCCTGAGGTCAAAGAAACAAATTAGATCAATCCTGGGAATGGTGGGATATTTCCATAGGCTTTTGAAAGAGTTTTCTTACATAGCAGCCCCTTTAACAGATGTGTGGCGGGAAGAAATTCAATTTTATTGGGGAGAACCGCAACAAGTAGCTTTTCAGAAACTTAAGGACACATTAGTGACTACAGGAGGGTATAGGTGCTTGCCTTATGCAAAAATTTGATGGGAGGCTCCATCCCATAGCTTTCTATAGTAGGAAATTTAGGACAAAGGAAAACAATGAAAGACTAACGGCTACAGTAGATAAAAAAGCCTTTGCCCTCTCAACAAAAGCTCCTTTCCATGTTCAACACTGACGCCACCAATGGACTTACTACAGTACACCTTCCCCAGGTGTGTTCTGGTGTCTTTCAAACAGTTGGACCCTGCCGTTTACGACACACGTCGACTGTACTCAGATTCATTAACGGACCCACACAGCGACTAGTCTTGACTCTGATGAACGCAACTCCATTAACAGACTAAATACAGCGCTTTTGCATTTTGGTGTGAGACAGACAAGATGCCGGGTTCTTTGGTACACAATTCCTCCAAGGAAACCAAAATCCTCCACAATACCATCACATCCATATGAGTATCGGTCGCCAAATCCATCAAACTGCTGCCCCCAACAAAATGCGCCCTCATGGTTCCTGCGGGTAGAGGTCCATTTCATAGTAGCGGGCATCCCGGACGAGGGAGTCAAGGCCGATGTTGTCACCAATACTGCTGGAGGAAGTCTTCAGCTGCATCACCCCCTGGTTAGATGCACAGAATGGCCAGATAACCTATGGGGAGTTGAAAAAGAACTTGTCAGGACATACTCCCTTTCTGTCCCCCATGAGGGCTACCGTGTCCTCGACCTCATTAGCCAGCCACTGGGGGACACAGAACCCAAGGATGCTTGGGACCAGCTGATGGGCCTCCTACTACTGCTGGAGGTCGGCAAGGATGGATGGAGAAAGGAGATCAGCCTGTCCCGAGAGAACTCTCTTCATCGCCTTTCACAGGAAGTAAGGACGCAGATGAATCAGAGACGGATATGCTGCCGATGGACATCCTGGTAGACAGGGCCCGGAAACTCCACATAGCCACCAGGGTCATGAGGCTCGCCGCAACACCTACAGCCAATATAGTGACGGAGGAACCTGAAAACCCAGAGGCGAATGCGGTCTACCGTAGGAAAGTACCCTCGCAGCATTGGAAGGACAACACATCCTGGTGCTTCATTCACCGGAGGTTCGGGAAGAATACCAGGAGATGCAAGTTGCCATGCTCCTTCCCAAAAAACTAGGATGGTGGCCACCCTCAACAGCAACCATGGCCGCAACCCCTTCGAAATCCCACCCTGTGAGATTCTACATCTGTGAAGCTGTCTCGGGTCACAGGATGCTGGTCGACACAGGAGCGATACAGTCGGTGTTCCCGCCATCAGGAGAGGACCGCAGCCACACTCCTGACGCCATGGCCGCCCATGTGGCTGCAAACAGAAAATCCCAACCTGGGCTGCACCTACGCCTGGCCTTTTATCATTGCGGATATTAACGTTCCTCTCCTGGGGGCAGACTTCCTCGCACAGCACAGGCTTCTAGTAGAAGTGGGCTGCAAACGCCTACTCGACATGGGGACCTGCAGGTCTCGACCACTAGCAGTCAGCCCGGGCATACCCAACGTATACTCCATCATGCCCCACAAGTACGGTACTTTCCTACAGGAGTTCCCCAACATCTTCAAACCAGAGCTCCATCAGGTGGCCACAACCCCGACCAAGCACGGGATCTACCACCACATAACCAGCACTCGGCCCCCAACACATGCTAAGTTCCTGTCTGTTGCCCTGGCAACTCCAGGACACCAAACACGCATTCACTGAGATAGAGCAAAATTGCATCTGCAAGAAGGCATCAAGCCCATGGGAGTCTCCCTTTCACATGGTAAAGAAGTTAACAGCACCTGGAGGCCCTGTGGGGGCTACTGTTGTCTGAACCTCACGACAACACCAGACTACTACCCTCTACCGAATATGTTTCACGGGGCAAAAATTTCTGCACCCCAACGACATCCCCAAGATGGCTATCATCACACCATTTGGGTCCTACATATTCTCATACTCCACCTTTGGCCTCAGGAATGCCAGGGCCACCTTCCAATGCCTGATGGACAGCACCTTGAGGGACCTGCCCTTCTGTGTTTGCTACATAGACAATATCCTAATCTTTTCCAGATCATTAGAGGACTGCCTGAACTATGTGTGGGGGGTCTGGAAACGCCTTCAGGAGAAGGGGCTGGTTGTCTGTTTTGACAAGCGCATCTTCATCGCAGAGAAGGTGGACTTCCTCGGCCACGAGATATTCCCGATAGACATTCGCCTCATGGCTTTGAAGGTAGCAGCATAGAGGAGTTTCAAGCGCCGGAAATGGTCAAGTTCCTATAGGAGTTCATCAGTGTGGTGAACAACTACCGCTGGTTCATACCAAACATCGCCCACATCGTCTCCCTTAACAGAGGTCCTGAAGGGAAAACCGGGAAGCCTCCCAGCAATGAGCTTTCGAGCAGATGAAGGCGTCCTTCACCAAGGCCATCACCTTGGCTCACCAAGACCCCAATGCACCCTTAAGACTCACCACCGATGCCAGCAACGTTGCCTGGGGAGCTGTCTTGGAACAGGTCACAAACGGTTCCCCTAGACTGCTCACAATTTTTAGCAGAAAGCTCAAGCCCACGGAGACCCACTACAGCACCTTCAGCAGGGAGTTGCCATACATCTACCAAGCTGTGCGCCACTTCAGATACCTCTTGGAAGGCACTCCTTTTACCATCATGACAGACCAGCCACTGGTCCACGCCTTCACCAAGGCTGGCGACGCATGGTTGGCAAGGCAACAACGGCACCTCGCAGCCATTACAGAGTTCAGCTGCACCATCCACCACGTCCCCGGCAAGAGAAATCCTGTGGCCAATGCCATGTCAAGGATTGAAATTAATGCAATCCACCTGGGGATTGACTACAAGGACCTGGCACGGGAACAGGCTGCCGAACCAGAAGTGCCAGCCTACCACATGGCCCTCACTGCACTGAGGTGGGAGGACAGGCCCATGGGCCCCTCAGGTTCAACCCTCCTCTGCAACATCAGCACCGGCCGCCCCTGCCCGTCAGTTCCAGCATCATGAAGAAAAGAAGTATGCAAGATGAGTGAGGTCAGCTGACACACTGAATCAGGCGTAGGCGAGTTCCAACACAAACACAGTTTCTGCTACATCCATGTGAACATCTTGCATGGGCCTGCTACCTCCATCAGGGGACACTAGGTACCTCCTGACAATCATCAACTGATCGACCAGATGGCCCAAGTCAACTTCTATGACAGAAACCACCACCAACGCCTGTGCAGAAGCCCTCCTCTCAAGTTGGATCAGCCGCTTCGGTGTGCCAGATGACATCACCACAGACCGTGGCCCAGCTTTCCTGTGGCTCACTTAATGGGGACAACTCTCCACAGCACCACCGCGTAACATCATGGTGGAAAGGACCCACTGCTCACTAAAGGCCGCCCTGATGGTGCACTGCACCGATGAGAGCTGGAGATCACAGCTGGCCTGGGTCCTACTCAGTCTCTTCGCACCGCTCCAAGGGCCAGCGTGAGGCATCACTGGCAGAGAAAGTCTACGGCGAAGCTTTAACCGTGCCAGGCGAATTCTTACTGATGGACGTAGCCGAAGCAGACACACCGATCATGAGACTGCGGGAGATTGCCAGGAAATTCACGCCCTGCCTCAAGACTTTCTCTAACAGGACAAAACACTTTCAGCCGAAAGCCCCTGTCATCCTGCGAATACATCTTCATGTAGAACGATGCCCACCGCCCACCCTGAACAAAACCTTACCCGGGGCCATACAGCGTCCTCCACTGCACAGACGAGGCATATCTCACTCTGGCCCACGACCACGAAGAATGGGTCTCCATCGACAAGCTGAAGCCCACCTTCCTGATGGATGATGACAGCACCAGGAAAGAAACTGTCAGACTTTTTCAGAAGTCTCCACGCCGCCTAAACGGGCTGCGGACACCCACGGATGACAGTCGAACCTCCCAGAACCCATCCTAGGGGAGGCATCTTGTCGCCCGACCCTCGGTAGGACACAGTGGCCGAGGATGTCCTGAAACAACTAGTCTCAAGGACGCGGGGCAGGCTCCTACCCCTGAAACGCTACCACGACTAGATGTCCTTACCTATTTTGTCTTCCAATCATTATTTCATAATAATTGTCTTGGGGATAGTACTTGTAAAGGTGTCTTTTACAATATTTCATGTATATTATTAATTTTAATTTTTCTATTCTGTATCAGTCTGTAGAGAACTCTCTGGCCTTTCTGCTCTCTGATATAAATATCATGTATTGCACAGACTATGTCTGCATTGTCTTCATTTATGTATGTGTAAAGAAACACAAATTGTCAATCTCTGTGCGCGGGTCTCTGTAGCCCTGGGTAATTTTTAGGAAAGAGGCTGTGATATTACAAGATGATATTACAAGACATCTTTTAATGTGGAATAGGAGAGGAGAAACAGAGGAGTAATAGGGGTAGTGTGCAAGATAAGCTAAATAGAAGGAAGAATCAAAGGGAGAAACAAAATATAGTTTCAAAATCTTAAAAATCTTTTGACGTTCAAACGTCCTTTACTTAGCAGATGAACTGACTTACATGAGGAAATGACAATACAAGAAGGGTCATATAACTGACATGTTTAAGAATGACCTCAAAGATATAATTACTGACTTAAATAAAAATTAGTTGCCTTAGAGATATCTTCGTTGTATATGCATGTTAAAGATGTATTGTGAATAAGTTTTTGTTTACCAAAGTTCTGAATAGCTGTCACCTATAATAATCCTTTAATTGTCTTGTCCTTGTGTCTGAGGAGATTGTCTTAAACTTTTAATTGTACCCATGTTTTTGCTTGTTTGGAAAGGTTACTCATCTTCCAGGTGTGTCGGATTCTGGGTACTAATCTCTTTATAATCCCTATTTGTCAGTTATACGACCCTTCTTGTATTGTCATTTCCTCATGTAAGTCAATTCATCTGCTAGGTAAAGGGCGTTTGAACGTCGAAAGATCTCGAGGATACTCCGTTGTTTATTTTCCCTCGAGGCTTATACCTTTATTTATGGATTTATCACGTTCCTAACTTTCGTGATTCAGTTTATACATATAACATATACATACATATCATACATATATATATATATATATATATATATATATATATACATATCATATATATATATATATATATATATATATATATATATATATATATATATACTATATATATATATATATATATATATATATATATATATATATATATATATACCACATATACGCCTGCTATCAATATATATATCTAGCTATATATATACTATATATATATATATATATATATATATATATATATATAGTATATATTATATATATATATTTATTTATATATTATATATATATATATATGTATATGTATATATTATAATATTATATCTATATATATTAGATATATATATTTAATATATATAATATATATATATTATATATATATATATATATATATCTATACATATTTCATTATTTAAATATTATATATAAATATATATATAAATATAATATATATATATATATATATTATGTATAGATATATAAAATATATATATAACTATATAATATATTATATAATATATATATATATAGAATTATTATATATTATATAATATATATTTATATTATATATGATATATATCTATATTAATATAGAATATTCTATATATATAGATACTATATATATAGTTAGATATATATCTATACATATATTCATTATATTAAATATATATAATTAACTATATTATCATATCTATATATATATTATAATTCCTATTATTATATATATAATATATATATACTTTTAGGGCATAGTTTTTCTCTAATACAATTTTCGTTAAAAGCAATTGCTTTAGTGGCATCAATAAGTTTCTTGCAGGTATCTTCATACCGACGAAGTTTTTTCCGATTCTCGTTCGTCAATTTCTGGTGAAATATACGCAGACTTCCTTCTTCCATTTATTGAATTTTGTCACGACAGCTGTTTCGCCTTACGGCATTATCAAGCGACTACTGACTTACAATCTGACCTTTCGGCCTATTTATCTCATCGTGTGGGAGGTATGACCTCGAGGTATGGGTACTGGTTAGTCTAGGGATTAACAGCTTAAGGGCGTTGTTTTAGTTACAAAGAATATAAGGAACATATGTACTGCGACAATGAGAGTGAAAGTTTAAACAGTGGTAAATAAATATTCAAAATACAATGCCATGTGCTAGAGTTCCTTAAATGTATGTTTAAAATTTAACTATGTTACATGTTGGTTTTAGATAAAAATTACAAAATTACATACAGGAATGAAAATGAATATAGAAATCTAAATACGGGAGTACAAATATATGAATATATTTTATAGCATGCATAAAGGTACAAGAGATAATTTCTGTTTATACATAAATGTGTATGATTTAAATTTGAGTGTGTGTGTGTGTGTGTGTGTGTGTATGTCCAAAATGGTCTACGTTGGTTAACGGTTGCTGATTCGTGTTGGGCGGGGTGGGGGTCTCAGCGACCTGAGTAAGGATGTTACTTGACTTTCGCTGACGCTGGGTCTTCTCATGCCTTCCAAGGGGCGCGATGTTCTCGGTGGATTGGGGCGCGCTGTCTGGTCCCTGCTTGGGTATTCCTTCTCCTGCTGGAGG
>NC_087204.1:63710225-63734421 GCF_015104395.2 Macrobrachium nipponense
AAAAAAATGGATTGGTTTAAGATCAGATCCTAAATTTAGTCTCCCTGTAATGCAATTGCCATCATCGAGAAGTAATCCATTGTGATATTTCCCAATTCACATTACCATTTTATACTCCATTATTTAGCAAATGACTGAGACACAAAGAATTAAAAGTGCATATGCTTTAGTGCAGCGCAAATAGCTAATTATACAAATGAAAATTAAGTCCGAGGTATAGGTGAGAGGAACTGTTTCTATTAGATATTCTAACTACAACATCAGTAAGGAAGGAAGACATTTGTGTATGGTTGGCACTGTCTCTGAGGAAGGTTCTTCAGTTGGACAGTATCTTACTTTTTCCTGTTACTTTCCTCCTAGTTGATTATCCTCGTTTAGGTTTTACACTATACATCAGGCTGAATTGGCGATATACGTATATCAAGGAAGGTCCATTCTCTTTTGATTAATATAGCAGTATTCTAATGCAGGACGAATTCAACAATTCCAGGCTAATTTTCAAATGTCTGTGGTGTTTTTGGTGTTATCAGATGTAAAGAGGTGCACCATCCACATTCGATACATTCCATACCAAAACCTTTGCCCACGTACCCCCGTGCCTCCGCCCAGACTCTTGAAAAAAGTCAGTAGTGAGCACTTATGTCAAAAGAGCACTCACTCCATGCAGGGTGGAAAGATATAGACAAACTTGACCGAATTCGCCAATTAAAGTACCATACCATTGAAACGACTTTCAAAAAGAAAATTAAAGAATTTTTTCAAACTGCTATGATGACGCAAGAGGAGAGCCTGTTTTTTTTTTCTTATCGCCTACTTCATGGGATTGCTGCACCCTGCAAGGAATCATTAACAGTGGTGTAACACCAAGTGCTCTCTGCTAGATTAGCCGCATGACCAATAGTAAACCTAATCCATTAGCAGCCCCAGTAATGAAAACTCGGTTCTTTCCCGTTGGACCGAAGAAGTGCACAATTGCAATGTTTAACTTCAGACCCCTAGAGATGTGTAACTTTCGCAACAGAAACTACATCGGACATACTACTACGACCCCACGAGGGCGTATGCTGGCCCATAGAAACTTAAGGACCATAATCAACAAGTTAAGGATATTCCCAATAGGAAAACATCTCTATAAGAAATAATGGAAGGGACCCAGGATATCCATAGAGAAAACAACTTAGGCTGCCCTTTAACAGTGTCACTGTCTTTAAAATTTTATTAGGGTATATCTTTCATGCAGAGGAGCCCAGAACAGGCAGGGGGTCCAAAAGAGAACGAAAAAGGGTAAAAACAATGCAAACACCCAACTTCTAATATGACTTTTTTGTCATTTATACTAAAAATTAGAAATTACGCCATTTTATATACTGATGAAATAACGTAAATTAAAAACTTGAATTGCAAAAACTGTTTAAAAAATTATTTAAACCTAGTAAATCTATTTAATCTTAGAAATTACTTTTTCATTTCGTAATAATGAGCAACACCCCAAAGGAATGCAATAGGATGTAATGATTCAGCTTCTAATATGTCTTTTTTTTATTAGTTCATCAGCATCTCTATTTGTTTTAGCTTGGGGGCGGGGGGTTGCTGATATACAGCTGTCATCTTATAGAGATATGCGTCACGTCCTTCCTGTACTTTCCGTAGGGTTTTAATAAATTTCCAGATTGTGGGATGGTGCATTCCAAGCACATATTGCAAACGCCGATTGGCTGCTTCGGCGTGATTATTGGTTCAATCTTCATTGTTCAGAGTTCGTTCATAAAGGTTCCATATCTCAGAAGCGAAAATTGGGTTCATCCTTGAGTTTCCACGCCTATTCATTCGCCCAATATAAGTATCCTCACACCAATGAAACAAAGCTATTAGTTCATCTATCCGTGTATTCATCCATTTTCCCTAATGGAACGAAAGCGAGTGCTGTGATCATATTATCCCGTAAAGCAAAGTCAGAATCAGTTTTATAACGATTGACAAACCCAATGTTTTGGGCTAGATGAAAAAAGCAACCCTTAATGCGAACGGTGGGAAATGCATCTTGCATAGCACGAATGGCAATTTGTTCAAAGTCACAAATTATTGAAGCCGGTCTCAAATTAGGTCTGATGGTTTTAAGTAACTCAAATAAACGAAAATAAGTTACTCTTTGCTATTAGGAAACAGAGCATAAGCTATAAGAATAACTCACTCACGCTTCTTAGCCGATATAATATAAATCTGATGAAAAAGACTAAGGCGATAGTGAAAGTCAGCAAATCAAATTTCTGAGTAGACTAAATATTGCAGCCAGCTAATTCTTTCAAAAGCTAATACCCTATAATTGCTCTCTCCAATGTCTCCCAATAGGAATTTCTCTTCCACACCGAGTTGGGAACATATAATGTACGTATAGGACTCGGGTATAACTAAACGCTCCAAATCAGTTGGGTTAGCTGGTGCCTTGATTGATAAATTCCTATTCTGTGCTATAAGTTTTCGCATTGCAGGCAAGTCTGGAGCTATGGCTTAACTAGCTTGAGATGTGCCAGACAAATATCCATTTACCACAACGGTTGGTGGCTCGGAAGTTTCAGGGCTTCTTGTTTTAACACTTGTTTTTATCTTTTCAACCTCTATTTTTGCAGCAGATGCGCCATGGCTGTGCTAATTCAAGGGGCGAATAACTTTTCCATCCTTCATATGCAATCTCACTTTACATCATCCTCTATATTCACATCTCCAACACTTTAATTCGGGATAATTTCTGGTCATTGCGTCAAAAGTAAGGTATCCATCGTTTATCACTTTGTTTCTTCCACTTTTTGATAAAATATTCGATGTCATTTCGGATGATGGGGTTTAGACGACTGAAAAGTTTTAAGCTGAACCAAGTTTCGAGTTCTATGACAGTTTTTATCTTAGGCCTAATTGGAACTATTTGACAATTAAAACTATTACGAATAGAATAGCTAATTTGACTATGACGAGAGAGAGAGAGAGAGAGAGAGAGAGAGAGAGAGAGAGAGAGAGGGAGAGTTATTGACAACAAGCCAAACAAGGGGACTACATAGTTTTGGTAAATGTTCTCACACTGCAACGACCAAAACGACCCTCTGCCGAAAACTCTACCCGTCGAAAGGGCTGCGCCGAATCGCCCACGCCGAATCAGCTACGCCAAATGAACTACGCCGAAACGTCCAATTCCCCCCAGAGAATCACAAGCAATGTCTCTGCTTCCCTAAGTCGCCTGATGGGGGCCATGAACGGCAAATGATAATTGATATTTGCAAATATGTTTTCGCTATATTACAGTATACACAGATATAGTTCTTGTAAATATGGTATTGCATATACAATTATACAGTTGTTATGCGTACTTAGGTATTTGTATTTTATATACCATCACAGGTACACTTAGCACCACAAATATAACCTTTTTCATAAATCATTCTTTTCGTATGCACATATAAATATATTGTACAGAACTATCACCACAATTTTTATGTAAATTCTTTGCATATTGTATTGCAATTCGAATCAGAGTAATTTCCCCTCTGCATGGAAAAACAAGAAGTTTTCACATCCAAATTCAAAATTTACAAGCTACTCTATGAGTAAGAGCCTGATCTGGCAAAAAGCCAGCTCAGTCATCAACAACAAGAAGATTGTAAGTTGCAGTCGCTCGAAAATGTCACAGAGATGAAACTGTTGTCTTGATGAAAAACAATAAACAGACAAAAGAAGTCTGCCTATCTTCCACTTGAAACTGACGCACTCGAATCTGAAAAAAAAAAGAAAAAAAAAATCGACAACATAAAGTTCCCTGCAAGAAACTTACTGATGCCATCAAAGCATTTGCTGGTAAAGGAAATGATTTTAGAGAATCACTATGCCCTATTTGTAAAAGAATACATATCAAATATTATCTTCAGAGAATTCCGTATTCATATATAGTACTGATGAAAGGGCTGTTGCCTTATATAATAAGGCGCCCTAAGAGGTTATGTTAGACTTGCGATAATTTTACGCTAAGTCGGTTGGTTATGCACTTCCATACTCATTGGAGTGTCTTGTTTGATGATAACTTTCGAAGTCGGTATCTTATTTGGTTATGACGACGATGTGTTAAACTCATGATGATATCTTCTTTCTGATGTGAGGTTTCTAGTAGATAACACTGAGTACAAAAAATAGTTCTATTCTCTGAGATTACATGATGAAGATCAGATAGGATTGTACAGGTCTGCCAATGATGATGGCTAATTCAAATCTACATGATGAAGCTTTGATAAAGATGTACAGGCCTTCTAATGATCGCTTCTGCCAATGATGATGGCTAATTCAACTCTGACTACCATCTCGGTTACAATCATAAAGGAAGCAGACAGTAGCTCGAACATATGAACATACATACAGATGACACAATTACAAATCACGTACGCCGTTTGAATTATAGGTCGCGGTAGTTGTCTCAAGCAGGAAGCTTGGACTAATGTTTTCAAAACAAATAAAGGACCACAGGTGAAGGCACGTCATCTTAGCCTACTTTATTGTATACGTCATCTTAGCATACTTTATCGTCTCTGGTCTGATCACATTCCTGCAAGCAATCTGGTTGACCTCTTTTTTATATATATATATATGTATGGAATAACATTCCATATTTTTATTATGTAACGCTTACACTGACACGTAAATTATGAGTTTGAGGAGGTCTGATTGAACTGAATGAATAGAACTGCATTCATTAGATTTACTATCCATTGTTTAAATATATGTTTATTATGACTCAGTAATTGATATTCACTACATTACTAAATAAACCAAAAAAGTTTAAGAACTAAGCAATAAATGTAACTCTAAACGAAGCTATTGGTATAATTGTATATGTTATGGGGTCAAATGAGCCTATTTAACTAAAAGAAGAGAACTCTTAATTCATAGCGAGACCTACCTTTGTTGATTCCCATCGCCTGCCTTCCCTGTAGCTAGCTGAGAGTCAATCATGAATCTTAGGCGAATTCAAACTCTCGCTATAAGAAAATATAATTTCTGTGTCCCAAAATAACTAACTTGAAAAATGAAATAAAGTTGATTAAAGAAATCCCCAAAGTTAATATCTCTTCTACGTAGTCATATTGGATAAATAAATTAAAGAATTCCAAAAAATCATCAAAGTACTATTACTACCTTGCATAACCATCCCCCATTGTCAAAACGACTCTATGAGTCTTTATCAATAAAAGTCAGGTAAAAGTCTAGAGAATTCATTATTAGGTAGCAACAATCGAATCCATCTGAAAGAAAGAATCATAATTATCAAGCACTGAAATACATCATAAGTGCAATGGAAAAAACGTCTTATAAAACTTTCAATGTTCCCTGCACTTCCCCGTTCACAGTTTCTAAAATCAATGAAATGTGTAAAAGTTTCAAAGTTTTTCTTTCATTGCACCTTATCTCTGTGGACCTCCAAGCACCTCCTACGTCCTGGTTTCACGCTCAGACGTATAATTCCCCCCATTAATTACCATACCAAAGATTTTATCTCGTTCCTTGACTTCTACCAGACATAAGAACGCACGCATGCAAATAGACACGAACGTATGCATGCATGTCTCCCCCGGTGTACGTGCATTTTCCATTTCACACGGACTCCTTGGCCCTTGAACATGTGCTTGTACATTCTGCTTATTCAGACATTTATGTGTCTGCGATCTCTCTGGTGTGATTGGGTATGTTTACGAAAATTTGTCCATTACAAGCAATTTAAGGCATTTGCTGTTTCGCACACGTCTCAACACAAATACTTGATGTTGAACGATTGTCACGTCGCCGCTTGTCACTCAGGTTATTGACCTTACTTGTTTCCCCTTTAGTATGTCTATTTATACACACACACACACACACACACACACACACACACACACACAACACACACACACACACACACATATATATATATATATATATATATATATATATATATATATATATATATATCGAGCTACAATGTCCTTTAATATCTAATTCGCTCTACCTCGGAATTAATATATTTTCATATATGCTTAACCGGAGAGGAATTTTTTTTTTCTCGATAATAGACTTGCCTGGACCAGGGCGTGAACCCATGGATCCTTTCAAAGCCAGGAACGTCAGTGAAGCTTTTGCCTACTACACGGAAATGTGATATGACTTATATATATATATATATATATATATATATATATATATATATATATATATATATATATATATATATATATATATATATATATATATATTATATATATATATCCATATATATATAATTTTCCTAAAAGCAGAACACGAAAGCTCCTTTATTTCGTTGAGTAATATGAAAGTACAAGTGACAAGCACCAGATATAACATTATCTGTGTGTATAATCATTGATAACTCTTAAAATGAGCAGATTATGCATTAATAACAACAGTAGAATGATTAATACCAATATTGATGATAGAACTGAGAACCATATCCCACTGATAAAACCAAAGGCTCTTCGAGGGGTCTTTTCTGTTGCTCATCATTATTTAAGGGTTGATATGCTTTCCGGATTACAATACTTATCTGTCAGCTAATTATAAACCCGCGTTTAATAGATTACGGATAAGAGCTCCCTCTTCGGCGTTTACTTTTGTATTATACTAAATTATTTTTACAGCTACCCATAAATCATGATTACTATTATCAAATAGAGTCTTACTTCTAACGACAAGTAAATATCAATAAAGATATTTTTCATGATTATTAAGATTTTAAACATAAATCCGTGCAGAAATATGTGCCCACACAAGAGACAAGCTTCCCACAAAAAGAAATATCAAAGGAAGGGAGGCATAACATCAAGGTAACGACGGGTCAGAGAGAAAACTGCACTTTCAAGGAATAAAAAAACGCTAGCATCAAAATCCGACTTCCTATCGGAGTTTTGAAAGGGAAAAGATCCCAATAGGCCCATGTTTGTCACCGTGCATGACAGTACAAAAAAAAAGTTGGCTTAAAAGGATTTAACCGGAAATTAGTAAAATAGATTCCAGAAATTGCCAAAGGCGGCAAAAGACAAATCTCAGAAAAGCTCTACAAATTTGGCGACCTCACAACGCATCCTCTCACGCTAGGTTGAAGTCAAAACTATATATACGACTGTAAACTAGTTTTCTGTCCCTTGCAGTACTGGCTAAAATAACTCATCGTTGCAGATATTTGGTTTGGCCATGGGTAACCCTATTTCTACTCTTGTTTGATATTTACATGGATTTTTTTTGTCTAGGCTTATTCCAAGAAATTTATTCTCTAATGTGTTTTTGGGTTAGATTTGCAGATGATTGTTTTTGTATTGTAAAAGAAAATTTAGATGTTCCTGATTTCCTGAATATAATTATTAACCACTGTGATCATTATTATCACTATTACCATTGCCATGATCATCAGTATCCCCGTTATAACCACGTGATCACCCATATCCCAATTAACACCGCCGTGATCTCCAATATCCCCATCATCACCGACGTGATCACCAATATCAGCCATATTAATCTCAGTGTCTTTATTTACCTTAGTTCCACGTACACCCACACATGGAATAAAAGCACCCCATAGCCCATCTGTTATGCCACTAGCACCTGCATGGACCCATATCCTGTGTTTCCTACGTGCAGGATGGCCTAGCAAAAGTCTATTGCCCAAAGCAACCCCTTTTATCAACAAAAATGGTTCTTTCAACACTATCACCGGTATTTTGGATACTTAAAACTATGGCAGCGATGTGCTAAATCTCCCATGTCGAAATCCAACAAGGCTTTTGACTCTATAAATGCCTCTGCATCACTTCTAATTCCCTGGCGTCTTGGAAATTATTAACACTTCAATAAAAATCTGCACTGGCTGGGAAAGAACACCATCAACCATACCCCAAAAAGGGCGAAACCCTACTGCAACATTCGTGACTTTATGCAGCAAAATATGATCACTATTTTCAACTTCCGCCATTTTGTCTCTCTTAGAGAAACCCTTAATATTCAGGATTCGATAATATTTCCCAAGTTTCCCTCACAAACCGCCAACAACAACAAAAACAAATATACCAATCCCCATCATTTCAATATTTTCAAAATAAATGTATTTCGAGTGCATGGGAGGAAAAATCCCAGTTCCCTGTTTCGCGGTCAAGTTTAAACAGCTGACCGAATGTGGTCATGGGTGTAACAAGAGAAAGAGAAAGAGAGAAAAAATAATAAGTGGAAGATGTGTCTATTTCTCTCCATCCTGCTACCTGCTGACTCACGATCCCAGACACTAAACTCAGAACAGCCTACAAGCCCGAGTTTCTGCATGCACCAACACACACTCACAAAACAAAAAAGGTGAAACGCTCAGCGCTATGTTCCCCTCAATAAATTCATTCCCGAGGGAGTAAACACAGAAACCATACCACTTTAAAAGAAATCAAATCACAACATCCAATATTTCCACACTTCAATTACAAAGCCCCACCTAATGAAAAGAGGAAAAAATTAGTTGCATGATCTCTCGAGAGCAGAATAAAAAAAGAAATTTAACACTCACCAAAATTCCTATTTTTCCACAGCATATCTACTTATTAATGTCTCCATGAGCCCAATACACCAATAGCCCAGCCGTAATTATTACAGCAATAATAGCCACCGTATTTTAATAACCACACTGCATTTACAACACACGTCACATTAGCACACTCTTTACAATGCCACTGCCTTGGGTGGCTGTCTGAGCTCTAGACCAACCGATTTTTGCTGACTTCAACTTGAATACCTCGTTAGCGATAGATAGACCAGTTGCCACAAGTCCTAAATATAATCCTCTTCCCTAACATCTACATGATTTCCTAACTCCTATGCACCCCATAGTCTCTCCAGAAACGTAATCCATAGGCCTGATTTCCTTTCCCGACTGCCAACAAGCTGTTACAGTGTCTAATAGATCCTGTTCTAATTAAAAGGGAAAGAAGTCTTTATGTTCCCAGCAATATGACATTTCTGTAGGTAAAACCAGCCATTAAATCTACGCTAATTCAAACTCTGTGATATACAAAAATAAAGTCTTTATTTCCCTAAGGAGCTAACATGAAAATTAAAGAAAATGAATCTAAAATCCCAAAACCATGAAACACCATTATTGCTCTGCATAAGCATATTGAAAAAAAATTGTCTCACGATATTCTCCCTGTTAAAAAACCCAGCAGTCATTCTCAAGTAAATGTCAAATAGAGATTTCATTTTCGGTAGTGACAAACCGAATCCGTCTGTAAAAGAAACCACAATTATCAGAAATAGAAAAATAAATATCTATTACGTTTCTTCAATAATATTAAGTGTCACACCGCACTTCTCCTTTCCGAATTATCTGAAAAATAACTGTCACTATTTCCTTTTAAATGTCCTTAACCTTTTCAGAATGGTCTTCTCACGCCTCCTTGGCTTTCCAAAGTCTCTGGCGACCACTACAAACGTCTATCACCACAATTGGGGATTATATTAGCATTCACGGGCCCTAATGAACGTACAAACGTACTCACCCTAATGGATGTACAAATGTACGCACGCTAGTCTACTCACGATTCCACACGTATCATACATGTGCCCTGCGTGGCGCACAAACTGACATACACAAACAACTGCATTTTTCTGACGTCACGATCATACGACTTCCAATCAACCAGGTCAACTTGCACTCCCCGCTCTCGCCGATGAGGCCACACAATGTTATGCATGCATATGCTCTGTCTTGATGAATTGTTTTAAACTTTTCCTTAACACTCGCAACTGTGCCGTTGCATATTCCCAATTAACCGGTTCAAGTCCATTTTTTATAACATGACAACTTGCTCTCTCTCTCTCTCTCTCTCTCTCTCTCCTTCCTCTCTCTCTATCTTCCTCCTTTCTCTCTCTTTCAGGGTTAGTAAATATAAAATCAAGACTTATTAATTTAATTTGTTAAAGGGGGGGGAAAATGTATTTAGTTCTGTCACTGTGTTCATATCTCACTTCGAAAAGCAACTTTTTTTTATTTATGCTAAAGGTTAGAATAATAGATTAATTATATTATCCAAATCATATTATGAATACTAACTGTTAGGCAATAAATACATAGAAAATGTGGATACGTGCAGTGTAAGAAATGGCAGTTCCATTTGCACGACTTGACCACAAGAAAGAAAACATGTCAAAAGTATAAGAATTACATCATATAGTGGTATAAGGTATCAAAGGAATAAATGATGAAGACGATGGTACAGAGAACACATTTTCAGCAAATTTCTCATCAGCACTCCATATCGCATAAATATACATCCGAACACATAAGTTTACATATAACACAAACTGTATACATAAAGGTAATGATTATGCATACCACAAACGATTATATTTACGAAAAAAAGTACAAAAAAGTATTCGTCAATCTGGCGGCAGTCTGGCCGGATATAACTGATGACGTTTCACAATGGGCGGGGCTAGATTTCAGCTCTGCCACGAGCGCTTATAATTTTTATAATTTTTGCGTGGGTAGACAATTTTTTCTGTGCGCGCTTATGGGTTTGAAAGTAATTGTAATTGTAATGTGTCACATACCAATTGAAAGGGCATTCTTTGTACGTTACGTGGTATATGGCAAAATGTAATAAGATGAAAATTTATGTAAGAAATATGTGGTAAATAATTACATAAAATTTAAAAATTTATGGTCCGTCTTGGACCTAGAATTCCTTGAAATTTTTTTAGAACACCTATGAACTTTATTTATGCATTATATAGTAAATTTTATCAGATTTATAATCCATTTTTCAGTTTCTTTCTATTACTATCCCGTAGTCTGATACGCTACAAAACGTGAATGTATGTAGATTGACGGATGAAGTAATTGTACATTTTTGTGTGCGTAGATAATTTTTATTGTGCGCGCTTGTGGGTTTGAAAGTAGTCGTAATTGTAATGTGTCATATGTCATTTGAAAGGGCATTCTCTGTACGTTAACGTAGTATACGGCAACATGTAATAAGGTGATTATTTATATAAAAAATATCATCGCAAAAATAGTTATATAAAAATGTTATCGTAAATATGGTTTCATAAAGATATGGTCCTTTTTACTCATATTTAAATGTTTATCTGTCTCCCAATACTGTGAGGTAGTAAAATTAAGCAAATAAATCAAGCACTTGTGTAACGAACTATTATTTGTTTGTAAAAGAAATCACACTCTCAAACTTCATTTCACATTCCACCATTAAATCATCTTCACTCTCTTTCCAATCAGTATGACTCTTTCTATAGTACTATGTGGATTGCTACACTACTCACTTACATCACACTTACAGAATTCACTGGAACTAATGTCTGCTATACGGCAAGGACATACATTTGACCTAAAGCATATTTTACAGGTGCATGGAAATGGAAAATCTGGGGTTGATTAGGTTCAGAAACAATAGGTGGTACCAGGAAATCATCTTTAAAAATGTAACCATAATCTCGTGGATTCAGTATATCTATGGTAGCTTTCGTGGCATTTGTCCAGTTATAACATTGCAAAAAAGGCTCGCTTAATATGAAGCTGTATGCTATTTGAAGTTGGAACAAGTCTTTCAAAATTGTTTTTGATGCTTTTATGATGGCACAGGAAATATCACAGCTCACTGAATGTATCTGTGTTGACTCCACCAATGGCGCGGGCAAGAATCTGCTCTGCTTTGATTTCCATATCATGAGAAAGTTCTTTATATTTTCCAAAATCTTTGATTAACTCTATTCCACCTTGCTCTGCTGCCTTGAATACAGCAAATTTAGTTGAAACCTTGCAGGTCGTATCACAACCACTAAGTGGATGGAAAGTTGGAAGTAAGATACTAGTGCTCTTGACATTGTCAGTACTAAATCATGGACTGGCAATGCCCTTTTGGTGTTGGTTTGTCCACAAAGGTACAGTATACCTACTAAAACATCTGTATCTAGTAAAGCCACTATGACTCTCTTAAATAATTCTGTGCAAGTGGCATGGCTGATATGTAACAACATTCTGTCATCAGCCACTTCGTGTTGGCAATGAAGTGTCAGTAAATCCACAACAGTTTGAGAACTGATTCTCAGGTTCTTATACAAGTCATCTTCATGAGACCCTCCGAAGTATATATGTATGGACAAACTTTCTGTACCTTGAGTCACTTTCTCAATTAACCACTTGATGAAAAATTCTTGTAGCCTTATCTTGTTTTTGGTTGATGACCAGAACCTTTCCAAATCTACTGGAAGTGGAGTGTCACTGCGATTAATAGATACCTCTATTGGATCAACTTTTCTTCTCCGCATTCTTTCACAGTCTTTTATACTATCTAGGTCATATATATCAAAGACAATATCAATTCGTTTGCAAGTGGCTGACATGCAGGAAAATATTTCCCACAAGTGAGCTGCCATCTGACCAAATGTTTTCAGCTGCAACTGTGTCACTGATAACTTTCTAGCATATGCCATGGAATCAAAGACAATAGCTGTAGGATGAGTAGTGTTTAAGAAAGGTATTCTCTTTAAGTCTTTTTCAATTACATGTGTAAGCAATGATTTGAGGGACTTTTGCAAATAGCCATCTTTAATAAGGTAATACGAGGTGCATGTTATTTCATATGCCAGAAGCTGTGAGATATCATAGCCTCTGGCTCTAGCAATGTCAATAATGTGGAAGGCATTATTCGTGTCTTTCTGTATATCAGTAGGGGAATCCTTGCATATGTTATCCTTCTTAGTCGTCTTTTTAACTGGATCAAACACTCTTTTCTTTATCTTTAAACCTTGCTTTTCTCATCACTAGTCTCTTTTCAAGAGACAAGATTTCTCATCGTTTTGTTGTTTAACAGATCAAAAGAGTTGTCTTTTTCCTGAATATATGCAAGCATTTACTGAATGCAAAATCTCATCGTGCTTGGTTGTGGCTGTTGAAAACTCGTGACATAAAGAACACTCATCTTCATCATTCAGGCCACAAAATTCGCGAAGAAATGTCGATATTAGGATTTTTTCTTGCCAAGTTTGTCATGTAGCTCAGTAGCTCAGCAGTAGCTCAGCATGGCAGTAGCCATGCTGAGCTACTGCCTCTGTCCTCCTTGTAAGTCCTACAGTAGCCCCGTGGTCTTCAGCGGTTTATTGTACATCTGCTCAAGCGTTTGGTCCATTGGGACACTACTGACTTTATGAATAGAATGTTTCACAACAAAATGGCCTTTAAGAAACTCTGCATGGATTGAAGGAAATTTGTGTGGCAGCTGCAAACAGTCTTCATAGAAAACTGTTCCCCATCGTGAATTGTGTGTCTTCTCGAAAGTAAAGAACAGTGGTAATGCTCGCTGAACAGCTGACAAATGTCATTCCCAGTTTCCTTCCCTATGTGAACGAGTCAGGTCTCTTAGCAGAGGGAACAGTTAGGTTGAAAATGTACTCCAATATTTAAAGATATCACTTTGATCTTCTCCTTTTGCAAGAAATTTATCGAAGGTGGGTATTATGTCACATAGAAGTTTCTTACATTTTCCAAGGATACTCTGAGACTTGATTTTTTTCCATTACAATAAAGTAGTAGCAGTGCTATTTCTGAAAAGACTTTGGTGAGATTTTGAGAGTCACCCTGTTGTTGAAGGAATTGTTTCCAGAGAAGTTGATGCATAACTTTGCCAATTAGAGATAATCCTCTTACAGCACGCGAATAATGGCTGCCCTTTAAAATACTCTGGACTATCTTTGGGCCAAATATTTCATTCTCTGTGAACACATGTTCCACACCACTGTCTTCAAAACACTTGGCAAGCTATTACTACTAGTCCATATGAAAACCACCAAGGCCTAAAAATATATTGCTAAACTTTTCTGGCTGCAGAAGTTTAAGCTCCTTTGCAATCCTGTATACATACTCATAGACAGACAGACAAAAACAAAAAAACATAGATGTGATAATACTCAAATCCTCCTATTATGTATTCTCCTATTCAAAACCTTTGAAATGATATGCATATCGAGTGTATTCTGGTCCTTTATTAACTTTTATCATTTTTGTCAGGCAGCCATCTCGGATTTCAAAATGGCGGAAAACAGCCCAGTTGTGGAACATGTGACCAAGTTTTTTTTTTATGTCCAAACAACCCTTAAACAAGATAGAAGTCAGATTTGGGGTATATCTTAGTGCATACGGGACCCTACCAGGCTCCTACACTATTTGTAACTGATGACGTTTCACAAGCGTCAGCTCGTGAGCAGACCCGATATACTTTGACTCTGAACTTGAGTATGTTTGTGTACTCTATAGTATCTTTGATATAGATATAGGAGACCAGGGCTGATTGTTACAGTTTCTCTCTGCGACAATTTTCAAGAATTACTTTTTATGTTAAAAGAATAATATCTATATCATGTGATGTTAAATTTAGTTGTGTATTGAATAAAAACATAAAAATCCTTTAAGTCTTCTTGTTGCTTGCTGGAATTTGTAATTTTTTAGAAATAGATGGTATTCGGCTAGGGCACATCTCAATTATATTGTCGTGTATCTACAAAGAATGCTATTTTTAGTGACTTCATAAATATTGGAGGCTTCTTAACAAAACATATTCCATACACTAAAATACAGTTGGAATTTCTGCTTAACGGGTGAAATTCCAAGACAAATAAAACTTCAACACATCTGTACTAGAAATACCAGTAAAATATAAAAAAATCTTACATTTTTCTCTCTAATACCTTGAAAGTTCGAATAGCTTTTCTCGAAGATAACATTGATACAGTTGTAGAAAATATCACTCCTTCCTCAATGCATGGCACAATTTTGTAAATCATGCAGTGAAAGTAACCTACCCTACCCTGCTCATTTAGTATTGCTCCTGAGTGAAGGCTTATTTACTTTAAATTTGTTCTGTTAAAAAATTCTACATAAATACTCATACAAATTCAACTTGACCAATGAAATTCCAATTAGAACTAAATCTCATACCTTAGAAAAGCTATAAAAAAAATACATACATTTTTCTTAACGATTTTCAAAGTTCAAATGAATTATTCCTCAGTAACAGTTGATTCATATGTAGAAAACATCCTTTCCCCAACAGTCTTCATGTGCCCATCTACTACACTGTGTGCTCTAGAACCAGCCTTCACCAGGCCTCCCCTATGAAAATAGCTCTAAAATTACGATGCAAAGGCAGTCTTCGTCTTCTCTTTCAGAGCTATAATAATGCCCATTCCTTGTCTTATTCTCAAAGATGTTTACTTTCTCGTCGCTCATTAGTCTCTTTTGTGCAGTTTTATCCTCTTTCCTAACCTTTTTTCCTCCTCTTTGCGCAACTGGTTTTTAACTGTATTGTCAGTGAGGATAGCAGATTTTCCTTTCTTCCTCTGTCTGTTATTTATCTTTTGCCAACCTTTGGATATGGTAAAATATCTTCATGTGTAACAGTTGTGACTGTTTTTCCATCAACTGTCGTTCCTTGGTGTCTCCTGTTTGCTAAATCTAGGCGTTCCACCGGTAGATGGTTGAGTCAAGTCTTCATCTGGTGCCAAGGAACTAAGTTGTTCATGTTTTCTTAAGTTTGCGGTTCAGGTATGGGTCAACCTGTCACACATGGAGTTAGTTAGTCCTATTCAGTATATGCATGTCGATTGAAGGGCCATGCAGAACCCTCTGGAAGCCTGTTATAATTATTTTGGTCATTAAAGCATTTGGTAATAGTCCCTTGACTACTGGTGGATATCATGGATGCATAATGGGATAACGGGGTGGCAGTTCATTCAAGCAGAACAAGTAGAACGAAGTACATTTTAAGAGAGTAATATTACTCCATTTTCTTTGCAGAAGTCTAGTACAGTTATAGATAGATGGGAAGAGTGGTTATCCAAAATCACCAATACTGAGGACTCAACTAAAGAAGAGACATAACTATGAAAATGTTTTATAAACTTGAAAAACTTGAACTAGCCATCCAACCACTGGAATGAGCAGAACCTGCACATCTTGTAGGACCTTCGGTAATGTAAAGATTTTCAAAAAGAACACAAGGAAAAACAAAAGAGAGGGGACTGCATTGTGACATGCATTAACAGCTATCTCTATGGTAACTTGTCCTTCCTACTTGTTTTTTTATTTGTTCTGCTTAAACTTTTGATGGTTTTTGCACAGTAGTAACTCCTGGTTCATCTATATTCCATAGCTTATACCCTTCAAATTTGTATCTATGATACACTCCCTTAAGAATATAATAAACCAATGTTATGGGCATTAAAGCTTGTAGCTTTGTATAAGCTGGTCGATTTTGAAGTGCAAAGGGGAATTTTGTAATGTCTCTTTAAAAATTGCTTTAAATTAGCCACAGTCTATGGAATACACAATTTGGCAAGCCCCTACATACTCGTATGCAAGACTTCCAATATCTTGTTATTGTACAAGAGTGAGTAAAGTAAGTTCTGTTTCCATTTCATCAGGAATACTTGACTTTACTTTGTATGTCCCATTAATTTTTTGCAGGATGCTGATGCATCTTCTCTTTCGTCTGAGTTCGTTGAATAAATATGTCATTACAAAGGTCAGGAAATTTATTTCAAACGGATTTGCAGCTTTCATTAAAAAATCATTATGAAAATTGCATAAAAAAGGACCAAAAATTAAACAGAAAAAGGTTTAAAAATATTTGAATTTGAATACAAAATTTATGGTAAATTTACCCTTGTTTTGATGACTGATTTCTATTTCAAAAATCCCTTAAACAATCGTCTAAATATTGAACAATGAATATAACATAAAGAAAACTGATAAAAATACATATACATACAATATAATATTTTTATGACGTTTTTCCTTATACTTCATGATTGATTTTTAATTAAAAAATCATCTATTGTCGTATTTCAGACGATTTTTAAAATAATTTTGAAATAGAAATCAGTCATAAAAGAGTGAGAAAAACTCCCCAAAATATTATATCTAAATTAAATTACTTTTACACATTTTTTATATTATATTCATTGTCTAAGTTTTACGCAAATTTCGAAATGATTTTTGAAAAAGATATCAGTCATTAAAGCAAGGGCAAAACTAGCATGAATAGTTTTTAAACTGAAATATTTTTAAAGATATTTTTCTGTTTCTTTTTTGTACTATTTTTAGACCTTTTTTGTGATGATTCTTGGAACAAAGAACCTCCAACAAAAAGAGGAAAAGACTTAGAAATATTGTGCAAAAAATATAATTATTTAAAACTTTTTATGTTATATTTATTGTCCAATTTTTAGACGATGTTTTTACTGATTTTTGAAACGAAAATCTATCTCATCAGAAAGATGGAAAAATGCTCAAAATTGTGTACAATTTTTGATATAACATTCAGTCCTATTTTTCTGGCCTTTTTTTACTTATTTTATTTTAAATTCATTGTTTTATTTTTAATCGATTTTTTAATGATTTTTATAACAACATTCTTTCATCAAGAAGATGAAAAAGATCTCAAAAAAGTTGTACTAAAATTTAAATATTTTTTAAAACATTATGTTACATTCATTGTCCTAATTTAATGCAGTTTTTAAAATGATTTTTGAAACAAAAATCAGCCATAAAAAGGAGGGTAAAAGTTGAAACATTTTTATGCTGTTTATCTAATTTATATTATTATTATTTTTATTTTTACTTTTTCAGTCGATTTTTACCATGATTTTTTGAAACATAAAAAAACCAGCAAGAAGAGTAAAAAGCTTTGAAATATTTGTAAAAAGATTGATGTATGCATTAAAACTTTTAATGCTGCATTTCTTATCCTATTTGGCGATTTTTAAAATTATTTTTGAAATAAAAATCAGTCATTAAAAAGAGGGAAAACTCCCGACAAAAAATTTTATTGAAATTAAATTATTTTTATACTCCTTTTTATTTCAAATTCATTATCCTATTTTTAGCCGATTTTTAAAAATTATTTTGTAAATAAAAATTTTCACCAAAAACATGAAAAAACTCTCTTAAAGGTTTTAGTAAAGTTGAAATGTTTTCTTAAAACTTTCATTGTTACATTTATTATTTTACTTTTATGTGATTTTATATGATTTCTGAAACAAACGTTAACTCATTAAAAGAGGCCAAAAAAGTCCAAAAATATTATAATTAAATTAAAATATGTAAGTGTTTTCTTTATAATTTTTGTGCCTTTTAGAAGATGAAAGGGAAAAACTCTTAAAAATAATATGCAAAACAAATATATCTTTTTTACTTTTTATATTACATTCTTTGTATTAGTTTTAAACGATTTTTGCAACAATTTTTTAAATAAAAATTAGTCATCAAATAAAGGGCAAAAATATTGTACTAAAATTAAATTCTTTTTTAAACTGTTTTTAATTACAAAGTATTGTCCTATTTTTAGCATATTTTTAAAATGATTTTTAAACAAAAATCAGTTATCTAAAAGAGGAAAAAACTCTAAAAAATATTGTACTAAAATTGATATATTTTTTGAAACCTTATATTTTACATTCGTTGTTATTTAAATGACTTTTGAAATAGAAATCTGTCATAAACAAGGGAAAACTCACAACAGTATTATATCTTAATTTAGTTTTTTAAAACTTTTTTATATTATATTAGTCATCAAAACGTGGGCAAAACTAGCATAAATATTGTATTTAAATTGAAATCATGTTAAAGCTTGTTTTCTGTTTCTTTTTTTGTCCTTTTGTTCGACGATTTCCGCAAAATTTTTGAAACCAAGAACCACTAATAAAAATTGGAAAAAAATTTAAATATTTTTTTTTATCACTTTTTTGTTACATTTTTTCCCCATTTTTAACCAATTTTTAAAATCGTTTTTGAATAAGAAATCTGTCATCAAAAAGATTAAAAAATATAAAAAATTGTGTACTAAAAATGTGTCCTAAATTAAAAATTTTTTTTGCTATTTTTAGCCAATTATTAAAATGATTTTTGAAACAAAAATCAGCCATCAAAAAAAGGAAAAAAATTCAAAAAATATTTTAATAAAATTTAATTTTTTTATAACGTTTTTATGTTACATCCATGTTACATATTTAGTTATTTTTAGGCTATTTTTCAAATGATTTTTGAAATAAATATTAGTCATAAAACCAAGGGGAAAAGTGCCAAAAATATTATATTGAATGTAAATTTATCTTTTTTAGTTTTTTTCTTATGTGATGTGCGTTGTCCAATATTTAGGCGATTCTTTAAATGATTTTATAAACAGAAATCAGTCATCAAAACAAGGGCAAAATTACCGTATATTTTGTATTTATATTGAAATATTTTAAAATCTTTTTTTCTGTTTATTTTTTTTTTATTTCTAAGCGATTTTTATACGGTAAAACGGCCATCAAAAAGAGTGACAAATCTCTCAAAATAATTATGCAAAAAATTTAAATATTTGTTGAAGCTTTTATTTTATATTTCGTGTGATATTTTTAGACTTTTGAAAATGATTTTGGAAATAAAAATCAGTATATCCCAATAAATGATATCAACGCTTTACTTTTACCACTTTACAGCGTACTAACCCAAAACAACTATTACAGTTTTCCCCCACCTCACAGCAACACGTATAAATACTTATACGTTATGTACTACGTGTTTCGTAATGTCGCTGCCCCCTCCCACATCTTCCGACTCCCCAAGTCCCCCATCCCACCCCTCAAACACGAAGTGTACGAAACCCAAAAAGTGTCTAACGAGGAATAGTAGTAGTCAGCATGACACATTACCTTTGTCACGTCCCTCCTCGGACAATGTCGGAAGTTGGCAGCTTTTTTTTTTTTTACGAACCTGCACCGGGTTTGTCATATCCCGTGGAAGAGTAAACAATTACCACGCACATTACTGTTTGTCAATTTCCTCTTTAGATAAAGGTTTGTTAGGTTCTTCTTCCTCTTCTTGATAACAGTTGGAGGATCAGGTGGTTTCATAGCTTTATATTAACAGAATCTGGTATCTACTAAATATAAGACTACAATTTCCTTTTTTATTTTCTCAGTGAGATGAAATGTAAGACTACTTAAATAGAAACAGAAATTATGAAATAAAATGTTAGACAACTTAAGCAGACGTATAAATAATGAAATAAAATGTGAAAATAGAAGTAGAAACAATGAAATAAAATGTGAGACAACTTAAACAGACGTATAAATAATGAAATAAAATGTTAAAATAGAAGTAGAAATAATGAAATAAAATGTGAGACTACTTAAACAGACGTAGAAATAATGAAATAAAATGTGACTACTCAAACAGACATAGAAATAATGAAATAAAATGTGAGACTACTTAAACAGACGTACAAATAATGAAATAAAATGTGAGACAAATAGATGTAGAAATAATGAAATAAAATGTGAGACAACTTAAACAGACGTAGAAACAATGAAACAAAATGTGAGACAACTTAAATAGACATAGAAATAATGAAATAAAATGTTAGACATCTTAAATAGACGTAGAAATAATGTAATAAAATGTGAGACAACTTAAATAGACGTAGAAACAATGAAATAAGATTTGAGACTACTTAAATGGACATAAAGATAATGAAATAAAAAGTGGGGCAAATTAAACAGACAGTTCTCCAAGATGCTCCACAAAGCTTACTTAAAAAAAAAGATGGCTAGGTTCTCAGTATAGAAATTTAACGGTAAAAAATGAATAGAGAGCTGGTGGCTTTGTCCAAATAATAAACAAAAACAAAAATAATAAACGAATAAAATCGTGGATAAAGATATAAAAAAAATAAGAGACTAAACTCGGCTTCTGAGTCAAAGGAAATCCTTCTCATTTTCATGGCAGCGAAGCTGCATCGAAAAAAGTAATTCAGGCGGATGCATATTTCCTCCTAGAGTATCATTGCTGGCGATATATTGATGCCATTCTCTCTCTCTCTCTCTCTCTCTCTCTCTCTCTCTCTCTCTCTCTCTCTCTCTCTCTCTCTCTCTCACACACACACACACACACATAAATACAATTTACATGTGTCTGGTACTAGTAACGCTGACAAACAAGCATCGTTTCCTGAACTGATGTTAAACTCGGCCACCTAATTTTCTTTCCAAAAAAAGAATAGAAAACTCAGTACATCTGCATTATAATCATGAGCAAGAACATCTGCAAAATCACATCACCGACAACAACTGTTTTGTCTAAATTTCAGTGTAAATTTCCTTTTGTAACGGTACAGCCGCCAATTGGCAATATGATAGTCACTCTCAATTAGTAACTAGCTGTATTTTGCGAAAGAGAGAGAGAGAGAGAGAGAGAGAGAGAGAGAGAGAGAGAGAGAGAGCGTTATAACAACATTTGAAGTTACATCAAGCGTACGAAATCGTTCAATGAAAGACCTTTTATAATACCACACCCGCACAGTATGCAGCTAATGAGATATAAGTAAATAAAAAGAAATAAATAAGAAATAAAATAAACACAAGGTAAACCCCAGAAGAAAATATTCTATTGTTGCACACATCACAACATTACAAAGAGAACGCCTGACTTGAAGTTATTTCAAGGAAGTTGATATACTGGAGACAAATTATAAATTTCCGTTTTTTCTCGAACATATAAGAAACAGGCGGAAATTTCCACAGTATGTTAATAATCCAAGATTTCAAAGCCATAAAGACACTCGTACTTGCATTATCGTCACGGATCACGCCTATTTTACTACGCCTTCCTGCAAGAGGTAGATCGATGAAGGAGACCTTCGAGGATTCAATGAATTATGAAGTCTAAGACTATATACAGGCAGGCACTAAGGTGCCACTTCCAGCCATTTGGGCGCTGAAAACCACGGAAAGAGGGAGCTGGCAGGGCTGGACATCAAGATGAAGAGATCCAGAAAACAAAGAGACAAACGACGAGCAGGATCTCAAGCTGCCACGAAGGAGGAATAGTGGGAGAAGTTAACAACAAGAAAGACAGGAAGGAAAGCCACACATGTACAGAAGTTCCAGACGCATTTGGTGAGAAACGAGCAGAGTAATTGAGGCCCCCGAAGATAATCTTATCAACAAGACACCACGAAGAAGGCGAACATCAGCCTAACCATCACCTGCAGGCCAAAAAACACAAACCAATCATAGGCAATCTGACCAGCAGCATACGTTTAAGGCCTCTCAGGAAATGGCTATTAGCCAGACTTAAAAAAGATGATAAGTCTAATGTGGCAGAACGCTCCTGCCCATTTCCTCAAGTCCCAATCGTTCTCCGAAGTCTGGAGTCCCAGATTCCACACTCCGCCATAGCATCGGTCATCCCCCACTAACGTGCTGCTTCAGATCCACTGGAATTTCTTCCTTGAGGGGTGGGAAGAATGCAATAAGCAGCAGAACTGGAATGAGATTCACATGCCGATACTAAGTCTCAAGATACAAAGATGGATTGAAAAATTAACTGTACACCCAACGCTATAAGGGTCACTGGATCCAAAGACTAGATGCAAGCTTCGAAATCCTTATAAGCCATCTTTGAAGCCTTTGGAGAACTTATGTGTCTGATTTGAAATCCAAGGTAAAGGGAAGCTCAGATAAAAGAATAACAGCTGAGGACGACAATGCGACAGCCCTGAAAGCTTTCCAGAGAGAAGCAAGCTGGAGACCTGAGAACATGATATGAATAGATGGAATCCTAGATTTCGGAAGACGATGAAGGATCTCAAAGAAAGACCGTGAGATTTAAAAAAAAACAGACAGCTACAACGAAGGAGGAATAGTTGGAGAAGTTGATAACAAGAAGAAAGGAAGAGCTAATAGATACAAAGTAAATAGCTGAAGGAAAGCCACAGAAGTACGGAAGCTCCAGACGCATTTGGAGAGAAATCCACAGAGAAAGATAATCTCCTTAACTAGGAACCATGAAGAACGCGAACATCGGCCTAACCATAGCCTGCAGGACTAAAAGCAAACCAATCATTAGGCAATAACACCGGAGGATGAAGATTCAGAAACACTAAAAGCTTTCTAAACAGAAGCAAGCTGGAGACCTTGAGGACCGACCACATGAAGGCGGATGGAATCCTGAATTGCAGAAGGAGTCTTCAGTGATTTAGTATATCAGACAATAATGAAAAGGAACCAAGAACATTAAAGGACATGGCAAAAATGTTGATGAACTAAGAACCAAATACGTCATACTGGGAGAAGCAAAATAAATGAAAGCAACGTTTTTGGTGTACTCTGTGCCAGGTAAGTATGCTTCTAATTATAACTAGATGCAATTTATTTGGTGTACCCTATGACAGGTAAGTATGCTTCTTATTACAACTAGAAGCATCTATTTGGTGTACCCTGTGCCAGGTAAGTATGCTTCTAATAACAACCAGAGCCAATTTATTTGGTGTACCCTGTGCCAGGTAAGTATGCTTCTAATTACAACTAAAAGCAATCTATTTGGTGTACCCTGTGCCAGGTAAGTATGCTTCTAATTACAACAAGAGGCAATCTATTTGAAATACCCTATGCCAGGTAAGTATGCTTCTAATTACAACTTGAAGCAATCTATTTGAAATACCCTATGCCAGGTAAGTATGCTTCTAATTACAACTAGAAGCAATCTATTTGAAATACCCTATGCCAGGTAAGTATGCTTCTAATTACAACTAGAAGCAATCTATTTGAAATCCACCCTATTGCCAGGTAAGTATGCTTCTAATTACAACTAGAAGCAATCTATTTGAAATACCCTATGCCAGGTAAGTATGCTTCTAATTACAACTAGAAGCAATCTATTTGAAATACCCTATGCCAGGTAAGTATGCTTCTAATTACAACTAGAAGCAATCTATTTGAAATACCCTATGCCAGGTAGTATGCTTCTTAATTACAACTAGAAGCAATCTATTTGAAATACCCTGTGCCAGGTAAGTATGCTTCTAATTACAACTAGAAACAATCTATTTGCAATACCCTGTGCCAGGTAAGTATACTTCTAATTACGACAAGAGGCAATCTATTTGAAATACCCTGTGCCAGGTAAGTATCCTTCTAATTACGACAAGATGCAATCTATTTGAAATACCCTGGCCATGCCAGTAAGTATGCTTCTAATTGCAACTAGAAGCAATCATTTGAAATACCCTGTGCCAGGTAAGTATCCTTCTAATTACGACAAGAGGCAATCTATTTGAAATACCCTTCTATTTGAAAT
>NC_087204.1:63734921-63794877 GCF_015104395.2 Macrobrachium nipponense
ACCCTTCTATTTGAAATACCCTGTGCCAGTAGAATGCTTGTCTAATTATGGCAACACTAGAGACAATCTAATTATTTGAGATAAAAACCTGTGTCGGGCGGGTAAGAATGCTTCTAATTACAACTAGAGGAACAATCAATTATTTGAAATACCCTGTGCCAGGTAAGTATCCTTAATTATAATTTACAACTAGAGGCAATCTATTTGAAATACCCCCGTGTGCCAGGTAAGTATCCTTCTAATTACAAACTCAGAGACAATCTTATTTTGGAAATACCCTGTTGGCCAGGTAAGTATCCTTGCTAATTACAACTAGAAGACACAATCTATTTTGAAAAATACCCTGTGCCAGGTAAGAATGCTTTCTAATTACAACTAGAGGCAATCTATTTGAAATACCCTGTTTGCCAGGTAAGTATGGCTTCTAATTTACAAACAAAGAAAACAATCTATTTGAAATTAAATAAAATAACAAAAAATAAATAAAAAAAAATAAAAAAAATACCCTGTTGCCAGGTAAGTATGCTTCTAATTACAAACAAGAAACAATCTATTAGAAATACCCTGTGCCAGGGTAAGGTATCCTTCCTTTAATTACAACTAGAGGCAATCTATTTTGAAATACCCTGTGCCAGGTTAAGTATCCTTCTAATTACAACTAGAGACCAGTCTATTTGAAATACCCTGTGCCAAGGTAAGTACGCTTTTAATTAACTAACAAAGAACCAAATCTATTTAGAAATACCCTGTGCCCAGGTAAGTATGCATCTAATTAACAACCAAGAAACAGTGAATCTATTAGGAACAAATACCCTGTGCCAGGTTAAGTATGGCCTTCTAATTACAACAAGAAACAATCTTTATTAGGAAATACCCTGTGCCCAGGTCAAGGTATGCTTTCGAATTACAACTAGAAACAATCTATTTGAAAATACCCTGCTGCCAGGTAAGTATGCTTCTAATTACAACAAGAAACCAATCTATTAGAAATACCCTGTGCCAGGTA
Organism: Macrobrachium nipponense; assembly: GCF_015104395.2. Taxonomy (NCBI): domain Eukaryota; kingdom Metazoa; phylum Arthropoda; class Malacostraca; order Decapoda; family Palaemonidae; genus Macrobrachium; species Macrobrachium nipponense. The sequence goes on from NC_087204.1 coordinate 63,735,928, forward strand.
AGTAATGGCTTCTAATTACAACGAAGAAACAATCTATTAGAAATACCCTGTGCCAGGTAAGTATTCCTTCTAATTACAACAAGAAAACAATCTATTTGAAATAAACTCAACCCTGTGCCAGGTAAGTATCCTTCTAATTACAACATAGAAGACAATCCTATTTGGAAATACCCGTGTCCAGGGTAAGTATCCTTCTAGAATTACAACTAAGAGCAATCTATTTGAAATACCCCTGTGCACCAGGTAAGTATGCTTTCTAATTTACAACAAGAAACAAATCTATTAGAAATACACCCTGTGCCAGGTAAGTATCCTTCTAATTACAACTGAGCAGGCACTCTATTTGAAATACCCTGTGCCAGGTAAGTATGCTTCTATTACAACTAGAGCAATCCCCTATTTGAAAATACCCTTGCCAGGTAAGGTATCCTTCTAATTACAACTAGAAAGACAATTCTATTTTGAAATACCCTGTTTGCCAGGTAAGTATCCTTCTAATTACAACTAGAGGCAATCTATTTGAAAAATTACCCTGTGCCAAGGTAAGTATGCCTTCTAATTACAAACTTAGAGGCAATCTATTTGAAATAAAACCCTGTGCCAGGGTAGGTATCCTTCTAATTACAAACTAGAGACAATCTTATTTGAAATACCCCTGTGCCAGTAAGTATCCACTTAATTACAACTTAGAGGGCAATCCTATTTGGAATACCCTGGTGCCAAAGGTAGATGCTTCTAATTAACAACTAGAGGCATTCTATTTGAAAATTACCTGTGCCAGGTAAGTAATCCTTCTAATTACAACTGGGAGGCAATCTATTTGAAAATACCCTGTGCCAGGTAAAGTATCCTTCTAATTACAACCTAAGGCAATCTATTTTTAAATAACCCTGTTGCCAGGTTAAGTATCCTTTCTTATTACAACTAGAGGCAATCTATTTGAACAAATACCCTGTTGCCAGGTAAGTAGGCTCATTTACAACTTAGAGGGACCAATCTTTTGAAATACCCTGTGGTCAGTAGAATGCATCTAATTACAACAAAAGGCAAACTATTTGAAATACTCTTGCACAAGTAAGTATACTTCTAATTTACAAACAAGAAAACAATCTATTTCAAAATTTACCCTGTGGGCCCAGGTAAGGTAATGCTTCTAATTACAACAAGAAACAATTCCTATTTAGAAATACCCATGTGCCAAGGTTTTAAGCAAATCCTTCTAAACAACAAGAGACAATCTATTTGGCAAATAAACCCTGTTTGCCAGGTAAGGTATTTTGGCTCTAATTTACAACAAGAAACAATCCCTATTAGAAATACCCTATTGCCAGGTAAGGCATCCTTCTAATTACAAACAAGAAGACAAATCTATTTTGAAATACCCTGTTGCCAGTAAGTTGCTTTAATTACAACTAGAGACAATCTATTTGAAATAAACCCTGTGCCAGGTAAGTATGCTTTAATAACAACTACAGGCAATCCTATTTTGAATAAACCCTTGCCAGTAAGTACTTTGCTTCTATACAAAAACTTTAGAGACAATCCTATTTGAAATTACCCTGTGCCAGGTAAGTATCCTTCTATATTACAATTAGAGACAATCATATTTGAAATAACCCTGTGCCAAGGTAAGGTATTGGCTTTCTAATTACAACTAAGAAAGGCAATCTATTTGAAATAACCCTGCTGGCCAGGTAAGTATTGCCTTTTAATTACAACTAGAGGCAATTACTTTGGAATTAACCTGTGCCAGGTAAGGTTATCTAATCTAATTACAACTAGAGGAAATCTATTTTGGAAATTTACCCTGTGCCAGGGTAAGTATGCTTCTTTAATTACAACTTTAGAGACAATCTATTTTGGGAAATACCCTGTGGCCAGTAAGTAATGCTTCTAATTAAAACTTTAGAGACAATCTAAATTTGAAATTCCCTGTTTGCCAGGGTAAAGTATGGCTTCTTAATTACAACTTTAGAACAATCTATTTTGATAATAACCCTGTGCCAGGGTAAGTATCATTCTAATTACAACTATAGTCAATTCTTATTTGAAAATACCCTGCTGCCCAGGTAGTTATGCCTTCTAATAACAAACTAGAGGCAAATCTATTTGGAATAACCCTTGTCCAGGTACAGTATGCTTTCTAATTACAAACTAGAAAAAGGACAAAAAATCTATTTGGAATACCCTGTTTGCCAAAGGCTAAGTATGCTTTCTTAATTACAAACAAAAGGCAAAAACCTTTAATTTTGAAATACTCTTTGCCAAGTAATATGCTTCTAATTACAACTTAGAGGCAATCAATTTGAAATAAAACCCTGTGCAGGTAAGTAATGCTTTCTAATTAAACAACTTAGAGGCAATTTTCTATTTGAAAAATAACCCTGTGCCAGGTAAGTATCTGGCTTTCTAAATACAACTTAGAGACAATCTATTTGAAAATAACCCTGTGCCAGAAGTAAAAATCCTTCTAAATTACAACAAAAGGAACCTATTTGAAATACTCTTGACAAGTAAGTATGCTTTCCTAATTACAAAACAAGAGGACAAAATCCTAATTTGGAAATTAACCTAATGCCAGGTAAGTACTTGCCTTTCTAATAACAACTTAGAGACAAATGTATTTGAAATACCCTGGTGCCAGGTAAGTAATGCTTTCTAATACAACTAGGAGGCAATCTATTTTGGAAATACTCTGTTCCCAGGTTAAGTTTCCTTCTAATTACAACTAGAGACAATCTATCCTTGAAATTACCGTTGGCCAATTAAGTATGCTTCTAAATTACAAACAGAAGACAAAAAATCTATTTGAAATTACCCTATTGCCAGGTAAAAGTAATGTTCCCTAATTACAACTAGAGGCAATCTATTTTGGAATAACCCTGTGCCAGGTAAAGTTATGCCTTTCTAATTACCAAACTAAGGAGGGCATCTATTTGGAATAACCCTGTGCCAGGTTTAAGTATTTGCCTTCTAAAATTACAACCCTAGAGACAATGCCTATTTGGAATACCCTGGTTGCCAGCGAAAAGTATCCTTCTAATTTACAAACAAAAAAAGGCAACTTCTATTTTGAATTTACTCTTTGCCATAGTAAGTTAATGCTTCTAATTACAACAAGAGACAATCTATTTGGGGAAATACCCTATGCCAGGTAAGTAAATGCCTTCTATTAACAACTTTAGAGACAATCTAAATTTGAAAACCCTGTGCCGGTAAGTATGGCTTCTAATTACAAACTAGAGGGCAATCTTATTTGGAATACCCTGTTGCCAAGGTAAAGTAATGCTTCTCTAAATTACAACTAAGAGGACAATTCTATTTTGGAAATTTACCCTGTGCCAGGTTAAGTATCCTTCTAATTACAACCAAAAGGGCAAACTAATTGAATTACTCTTTGCCCAAGTAAGATGCTTCTAATTACAACTTAGAGACAATCTATTTGGATAACCCTGTGCCAGGTAAGTATCCTTCTAAATTACAACAAAAAGCAAAACTATTTGAAATACTCTTTGCCCCAAGTAAGTATGCGTCTAATTTACAACAAGAGAGACAATCCTATGGAAATACCCTATGCCAGGAAGTATGCCATTCTTAATTAACAACAGAGGAAACAGAATCTAATTTGAAATACCCTGGGATGCCCCAGGTAAGTAATCCTTTCTAATTACAACTTTAGAGGGCAAAATCCTATTTGGAAATACCCTAGTGCCAGGTAAGGTATCCTTCTAATTACAACTAGAAGACATCTATTATGGAAATACACTGTTGCCAGTAAGTAATGCTTCCTACATAACAACTAGAGGACAATTCCTATTTGAAATACCCTGTTGCTAGGTTTAAGTATCCTTCTAATTACAAACTAGAGGCAATCCCTATTTGAAATACCCTATTGCGCCAGAGGTAAGGTAAATGCTTCAATTACAACTAGAGACAATTCTAAATTTGAAAATTACCCTGTGCCAAGCGTAAGTATTGCTTCTAATTACAACTAGAGACAATCTATTTGAAATTACCCTGTTGCCAGGTTTTAAGGATCCTTCTAATTACAACTAGAGGCAATCCTATTTTGAAATACCCTTTGCCAGGTAAGTATGCTTCCTTAATTACAACTAGAGGGGACAATCTATTTGGGAAATTACCCCTTGTGGCCAGGTTAAGTATGCTTCTTAATTAAACTTAGAGGGCAATCTATTTGAATAACCCTGTGGCCAGGTAAGTATGCTTTTAATTACAACTAAGGAGGCCAAAATCTATATTTGAAATACCCGTGCCAGGTAAGTATGCCTTCTAATTACAACAAGAAAGACAATCCTAATTTGAAACCCACCCTAATGCCCCGGTAGGTAAGTATGCTTCCTAATTACAACAACAAGAGGCATATCTAATTTTGAAATACCCTGGTGCCAGGTAAGTATGCTTCTAATTACAACTTTAGGCAATCTATTCTTTGAAATACCCTATGCCCAGTAAGGTAAGCTTTCTCATACAACAAGAGACAAATCTTTTGAAATACCCTATTGCAGGTAAGTTATGCTTCTAATTAAACAACTTGAAGTAAATCATTCGAAAACCCTGTTTGCAAGGTAAAAGTATCCTTCCCTAATTACACAAGAAAAGGCAAAAATCCCCCCCTATTTGAAATACCCTGGTGCCAAGGTAATATGGCTTCTAATTACAACTAGAGCCAATCTATTTAAAATCCTGTTGCCAGGTAAGTAATGCTTCTATTACAACAAGAGGCAATTCTATTTGACAAATACCCTGTGGCCAAGGTAAGTATGCCTTCTAATTACAACTAGAGGCAATAATAAATTTGAATACCGCTGTGGCCAGGTAAGTATCCTTCTTACATCCAACTTTCAGAGCCAATTTAAATTTGAACTCCCTGTGCCAGGTAAAGTAATGCCTTCTTAAATTACAACAAGAGGCAATCTATTATGAAATACCCTGTGCGCAGGTAATATGCTGTCTAATTCAACAAGAGGCAATCCTATTTGAAATACCCTGTTGCCAGGTAAGGTATCTCTTCTAAGTTACAACTTGAAGTAATCGTATTTCGAAATTACCCTGTAACCAAGGTAAGCATGCTTCCTAATTACAACTTTGAAAGTCATCTTGTCCCGAAAATACCCTGTGCCAGGTAAGGTATGCTTCTTAATTACAACTGAAGGCAATTATTCATTTGAAATACGCCGTGGCCAGGTAAAGTAATTCCTTTCTAATTCAACTTTGAAGTAAATCTATTCCCGAAATACCCGTGCCAGGTTAAAGTATCCTTCTGTAATTACTAACTAGAGGCACAAATCTATTTTTTTTTTGGGGAAAAAATACCCCCTGGGTGCCCCCCAAGGTAAGTATGCTTCTAATTTACCAACTAAAGAGGCAATCTATTTGAAATACCCTGTGCCAGGTAAAGTATTGCTTCTAATTACAACTAAGAGCAATCTTAATTTGAAATACCCTGTCCAGGTAAGTATTCCTTCCTAATTACAAACTTAGAGGCAACATTTGAAATAAACCCTTGTTGGCCAGGTAAGTAATGCTTCTAATTACAACCAAGAAGTCAATCCCTATTTGGAATACCCTATATGCCAAGATAAGGTTAATGCTTCTAATTAAACAAGAAGGCCAATTCTATTTGAAATTACCTAATGCTAGGTAAGTAAGTAATGCTTTAATTTACAACAAGAGACAACTATTGAAATACCCTATGGCCAGGTAGGTAATGCTTTCTAATTATCACAGGCGGCAATTCTATTTTGAATTACCCTGTCCAAAGCGGCGGGTAAGTATCCTTCTAATTACAACAAAGGACAATCTATTTTGAAATACCCCTATGCCAGGTAAGTATCTTCTAATTACAACAAGCCGACCAATTCTATTTGAAATTACCTAATGCCAGGTTAAGTAATTGCTGTCTAATTACAACAGGGCGGCAAATCTAATTTGAAATTACCCCTGTGCCAGGTAAGTATGCCTTCCTAATTACAACTAGAAAGGACAATCTATTTGAAATACCCTATGCCAGGATAAAGTATTGCTTCCTAATTACAACCAGAGGCAATCTAATTTGGAAATACCTAATGCCGGTAATATTTGCTTACTAAAATTACAAAAGAGACATCCCTATTTGAAGACCTATGCAGCCGTAAGGGTAATGCCTTCATAATTCCAACAAGAGGAATCTATTTGACCATAACCTTATGCCAAGTAAGTAAATGCTTCTAATTACCAACGAGGCACATCTATTGGAAATCAACCCTGTGCCAGTTTTAAGTATCCTTCTAAATTACAACAAGAGAACAATAATTTGAAATACGCCTATGCCAGGTAGGTAATGCTTCTAATTACAAAAAAGGCAATCTAATTGAACATAACCGCTGTTGCCAGGTAAGTAATCCTTCTAAGTTACAACAGAGGACAATCTATTTAGAAATAACTCCTATGCGGTAGTATGCTTCTAATTACAACAAGAGGCAATCCTATGTTGAATATCCTGGTTGCCAAGGTCGTATGTCTTCTAATTGACAAACAGAAGGGCAAATCTATTGAAATACCCTGTTTGCCCAGGTAAGTATGCTCCCTAATTACAACAAGAGACAATCCTATTTGAAATAAACCCCTGCCAGGTAAGTATGCTTCTAATTACAACAATGAAGGCAATCTATTTGAAATACCCTATGCCAGGTAAGTATGCTTCTAATTCACAAGAGCAACTTTTGAAATACAAACCTGTCCAGGTATTATGTTCTAATTACAACAAGAAGGCAATCCTATTTTGAAATACCCGTTGCCAGGCACAGTAGCTTCCCTATACAGCTAAGAGCAATCCTATTTGAGGATACCCTATGCAAGGTAGGTATCCTTTTCTAAATTACAACTTGGAAGGTAATCTATCGAAAATACCCTGTGCCAGGTTAAGTATCCTTCTAATTACAACAAAGGCATCTATTAAATACCCTGTGCCAGGTAAAGTATGCCCTGTTCTAATTTACAACAAGAGGCAATCTATTTGAGATCCCTAATGCCAGTAATCGCTTCTAATTACAACAAGAGGCAACTATTTTGAAATACCCTATGCCAGGTAAGTTATCCTTCCTAATTAACACTTGAAGTTAATCTATTGAAATAAGCCCTGTGCCAGGTAAGTATGCTTTAATTACAAAAGAGGCAAACTATTTGAAATACCCTATGCCAGGTAAGTAATGCTTCTAAATTTACAACAAGGAGGCAATCTATTTTGAAATACCCTTGGTGCCTAAGGTAAATTAATGCTTCTAATACAACTTAGAGGCAATTCTATTTGAAAATTACCTATGCACAAAGATGCTCTACAATACAACAGAGGCAACTATTTGAAATCCCTATGCCAAAGGTAAAGTATGCTTCTAATTACCAACTAAGACAATCTTATTTTTGAAAATGCCGCTGTGCCGGTAAGTAATGCTTTTTTCTAATTACAACTAGAGACAATCTATTTGAAATAACCCGTACTGCCCAGGTAAGTATGGCTTTTAAATTACAACTAAGACTACATCCTATTTTGAAATACCCTGGTGCCAAAGGTAAGAATGCTTTCTAATTACAACCTAGAAGACAATCTATTTGGAAATACCCTATGTGCCAGGTTAAGTATTGCCTTCTAGTAATTACAACTAGAGACAATCTAATTGGAAATACCCTATGCCAGGTAAGTAATGCTTCCTAATAACAAGCTTTTTAGAGACAATCCCTATTTTGAAAGACCCTTTGCCCAGGTAAGTATGCCTTCTAATTAACAAACTAAAAGGCAATCCTATTTTTGAATAAACCCTGTGCCAGGTTTAAGTATTCTTCTAATTAACAAAACCTTTAGAGACAATCCTAATTTGAATAAATACCCTGTGCCAGGTAAGTATCCTTCTAATTACAACTAATTAGACATCTATTTTGAACTCCCTGTGCCAGGTCAGTATGGCTTCTATTACAACTAGAGGCAAATCTATTTTTGGAAATACCCCTAGTTGGCCAGGTAAGTTACTTCCTAATTCCAACCTAATTAGGCAATCCTATTTGGAATAACCCTGTGCCAGGTAAGTATCCTTCTAATTACAACTAGAGGCAATCCTTTAATTGTGGAAATACCCTTGCCCAGGGTAGGTATGCTTCTAATTTACAACTAGAGACAATCTATTTGAATACCCGGTGCCGGGTAAGTATGCCCTTTCTAATTACAACCTAGAGACAATCTATTTTGAAAATACCCTTGCCAGGTAAGTAATTTGGGCTTTCTATTAACAACCTAGAGACAATCTATTTGAAAATACCCTTTGCCAGGTAAGTATCCTTTCCTTAATCACAACTAGAGGCCATTCATTTTGAAATACCCTGATGCCAGGTAAAGGTATGACTTCTAATTACAACTAGAAAGGCAAATCTATTTGGAAATAACCTTGTGCCAGGTAGAAGTATGCTTCAATTTACAACTTAGACACCAATCTATTTTGGAATAACCCTGTGGGCCAGGTAAGTATGGCTTCTAATTACAACCAAAGGCAAAACTATTTGAAATACCCTCTTTTGGGCCAAGTAAGGTAATGCTTTTCTAATTACAACTAATGGCATTCTATTTGAAATTACCCTGGTGCCAGGTAAGTATGCTTCTAATTACCAACTAAGAGGCAATCTATTTGAAATACCCTGTGCCAGGTAAGTCCATGCTTCCTAATTAACAAACCTAGAGGAATCCCTTAATTTTGAAAACCCTGTGCCAGGTAAGTTATCAACTTTCTAATATTTACAAGAAGGCGAACCTATTTGAAATACTCTTTTGCCAAGGTACGTTATGCTTACCCTAAGTTACAACCAAGAGGACAATCTAATTTGAAATTTTTACCTTTAATGCCAATGTAAGCCGTAAAATCTTTCCGAATTAACAACTTTAGAGGACAAATGTGATTTTGAAATACCCTGTGCCAGGTAAGTAATGCTTCTAATTCTACAACTAGAGGCAATCCTATTTGGAATAACTCTGTTTCCAGTAAGTATCCTTTCTAATTACACCCGAGAGACAATCTATTTGGAAATTACCCCTATGGGCCCAAGTAGTATTTTGGCTTCTTAATTACAACAAGAGACAATCCTATTTGAAATACCCTTATGCCAGGTAAGTATGCCTTCTAATTTCCAACTAGAAGGCAATTCTTATTGGCAATAACCCTGTTGCCAGGTAAGAGTTAATGCTTTTTAATACAACTAGAAGGCAATCTATTTTGGAATTAACCCTGTTTGCCAAAGGTACGGATCTTCTAATTACAACTATAGACATCCTATTTGGAATACCCCTTTGTGGCCAAGGTAAGTACCTTCTATTACAACAAACTGCAAACTATTTTAAATACTCCTTTGCCAACAGTAAGTTAATTCTTCCTAATTAAAACAACAAGCAGAACAATCTATTTGGAAATACCCTGATGGCCGCCCAGGTAATATCCCTTCCTAATTACACTAGAAGGCAATCTATTTGGAAATAACCCCTTGCCAGGTAATTACCTTCTAATTAACAACCTGAGAAAAGGACAATCTATTTGGAATAAACCCTAGTTTGCCAGTTAAGTATCCTTTCAAATTTAAAACTTTAGGGCAATCCTAATTTGAATACCCTGGGCCCAAGGTAAAATCCTTCTAATACAACAAAAGGCAATCCTATTTAAATTACCCTGTTGCCCCGAAAGTAATGCGTCTAATTACACTAAGAGACAATCTATTTGAAATACCTGTGCCGGTTTACGTATCCTTTCTAAATTACAACCCTAGTGGCCATTCCTATTTGGAATAACCCTGGTGCCAAGGTAAGCATGCTTTTTCTAATTACCAACTAGAAGGCAATCTATTTGGAATACCCTGTGCCAGGTAAGCAATGGGCTTTCTAATTATAACTTTAGAGACATCTATTTTGGAAATACCTGTGCCCAGGTAAGTTATGCTTCTAATTACACCTAGAGGCAATCTAATTGGAATAGCCCTGTGCCAGTAAGTATGCTTTGTAATTATCAAACTAGAGGCAATCTATTTTGGAAATACCCTGTGGCCAGGTAGTATGCCTTCCTAATTAACAACCTAGAATCACTCTATTTGGAATACCCTGTGCCAGGTAGTTAATCCTTTCGAAATTAAAACCCTAGTAGGCAATCCTATTTGGAATAACCCTGGTGCTAGGTAGAATCATTGCACTTAATTCTTAAACCTAGAGACAATTCCTATTTGGAAATACCCTGTGCCAGTAAGGTAATCCTCCCCCCCCCCCTCTAATTACCAACTAGAGGCCAAATTCTATTTGGAATAACCCTGTGCCATGGGAGTATGCTTCTAATTACAACTAAGGCAATCCTCATTTGGAAATACCCTGTGGCCAGTAAGTAATCTTCTAATTACAACCTGAGCCAATCCTATTTGGAATAACCCTGTTGCCAGGTAAGTATCCTTCTAATTTACAACTATAAGACAATTCTATTTGGAATACCCTGGTGCCAGGTAAGTAATCCTTCTAATTCACGACAAGAGGCATCTAAATTTGAAATCCCCTGTGCCAGGTAAGTTGGAATCCTTCTAATTAACAACTAAGGACAATCAATTTAGATACCCTGTTGCCAGGTAATTATCCTTTCCCCACCCTAATTACAGCTAGAGAACCAATCTATTTTGGAAATACCCCGTTGCCGGTAAGGTAATCCTTCTTCATCACCGCAAGAGGCAATCTATTTTGAAATTTTAACCTGTTGCCAGGTAACGTATGCTTTCTAATTGCAACTATAGGCAATCTATTTTGACAAATACCCTGTGCCAGGTAAAGTATGCCTTCTAATTACGACAAGAAGGCAAAATCTTATTTTTAAAATACCCTGTTTGCCAGTAAATTATCCCCCCTCTAATTACAACTACAAATCAATCTATTTGGCCCAATTCCCGTGCCCAGATAAATATGGTTTTTTATTTACCTAAAGTATTCTATTTGGCGGTACTCTTGCCCAGGTAAGTAAGCTTTTCTTAATTCCCAACTAAGAGCAATCCTATTTGGAAATAACCCTGTGCCCAGGTATTTTAGTAATCCTTCCTAAATTACAACAAAAGGCAAACCTATTTTGAAATACTCTTTGCCAGGTAAATAATGCCTTCTAATTACAACTAGAGACCAATTCTAATTGTGGAATACCCTGTTGCCAGGTAAAGTAATCCTTCTAATTACAACAAAAGGGCAAACTTAATTTGAAATACTCTTTGCCAAGTTTAAGGTATCTTCCTAATTACAACAATAGACCAATCCTATTTGAAATTATCCCCATATTGCCCAGGATAAGTTATGCCTTCTAATAAACAACTTAGAGAACAATCTTATTTTGACGATACCCTGTGCCAGTCTAAGTATGCTTTGGTCTTCTTAATTACAACTAGAGCATCCCTATTTGGAATATACCCTGTGCCAGGGTAAGTATCCCTTCCTAATTACAACTATAAGACAATCTATTGGCACATACCCTATCCCAGGTTAAGTAATGCTTCTAATTTTAAACAACGAGAGACAATCCATTTGAAATAAACCCTGTTCCAGGTAAGGTATCCCTTCTAATTACAACTTAGAGGCATCTATTTTGAAATACCCTAATGGCCATGTAATAATGCTTCTAATTACAACTTTAAGAACAATTCTAAATTTGAAATGCCTGTGCCCAGGTAAGTATGCTTCTAATTACAAACCCTAGGAGGACATCTAATTTGGAATACCCTATGCCCAAGGTTACTTAATGCCTTTTAATTCCAACTAGAGACATCTATTTGGAAATACCCTGTGCCAGGTAAGTATCCTTCTAATTACAACAAGGAAACATCCTATTTAGAATACCCTTGGCCAGGTAAGTAATGGCTTCTATTTTACAACTAGAGACATCTATTTGGAAATACACCCTGTGCCAGGTAGGTAAGCCTTCCTAATTACACCTAAAGGCAATTCCTGAATTGGAATACCCTGTGGCCAGGTAAGTAATCCCTCCCTAATTAAAACTAGAGGCGAAGCTATTTGTAAATAAGACGCCCTGTGCCAGGTAATAATCGGCTTCTAATTACAACTAGAAGGCAATCCATTTGCATAACCCTGTTGCCCGGTAAGTTATCCTTCTAATTAACAACTAGGAGGCAATCTATTTGAAATACCCCTGTGGCCCAGGTAGGTATCCTTCTACTTACAAACTCAGAGACTATCCTTTTTGAAATACCCTGTGCCAGGTAAGTATCCATCCTAATTACAACTAGAGGCCCATCTTATTTGGCATATCCTGGGGGGGGTGCCAGGGTAGTTAATGGCCTTCTAAATGACAACAAGAGAAAACTATTTGAAATACCCCTGTGCCGGTAAGTATCCTTCTAATTACCAACTGTCGGGCAATCTATTTGAATTACCCTGTTTGCCAGGTAAGTTATCCCTTCTAATTAACTAGAGGCAATCTATTTGAAATTACCCTGTGCCCCCCGAAAAAAACCCCCCCCCCCCCCAAAAGGTTAAGTATCCCTTCGAATTACAACTAGAAGGCAATCTATTTGAAATACCCGGTTGGCCAGGTAAGTATGCTTCTAATTACAACTAGAAGACAATCTATTGTTTGAAAATAACCCTGTGGGTCCAGGTAAGAATGCATCTAATTTACAAACAAAAGGCAAACTATTTGGAATAAACTCTTTGCCAAGTTTAAGTAAATAGCTTCTAATTTACAACAAGAAACAATCCTATTTCCAAATACCCTGTGCCAAGGTATAATCCTTTCTAATTAATTAAAACAAGAAACAATCTATTAAAATAGGCCCTGGTGCCAGGTAAAGCATCCTTCTAATTACAACCAGAACAATTTTCTATTTGAAATACCCTGTGCCAGGTAAGTAATGCTTTCTAATTACAACAAGAAACAATCTATTAGAAATACCGCCCTGTGCCAGGTGCCATGGCATCCTTCTAATAAACAACAAGAGACCAATCTATTTGAAATACCCCTGTGCCAGTAAGTATGCTTTCTAATTACCAAACAAGAAACAATCTATAGAAATACCCTATGCAGGTAAGCATCCTTCTAATTACAACAAGAGACAATCTATTTGAAATACCTGTGCCAGTAAGTATGCCTTGCTAATTACAACTAGAGACAATTATTTGAAATTACCCTGTGCCAGCAGTAGTATGCTTCTAATAACAACTACAGGCAATCTATTTTGAATTAAACCCTGTGCCAGGTAAGTATGCTTCTAATTACAACCTAGAGACAATCTGTTTGAAATACCCACCGTGCCAGGTTAAGTATGCTTCTAATTACAAACTAGAGACAATCCATTTAAATACCCGCGTGCCAGTAAAGTAAATTGCTTCTATTACAACCCTAGAGACCAACTATTTGAAATACCCCGTGAAGGAAGGTATCCTTTCTAATTTACAACTAGAGGCAATTCTATTTGCAAATTAAACCTGTGCCAGGTAAGTTATGCTTCTAATTACAACTAGAGCAATTATTTGGAAATACCTTGTGGCCAGGTAAGTATGCCCTTCTAATTACAACTAGAGGACAATCTATTTGGAATAACCCTGTGCCAGGTAGTATTTGCTTCTAATGTACAACCAAAAAGCAAACTATTTGAAATACTCTTTCCAAGGTAAGTATGCTTCTAATTCCAACTAAGACATCTGTTTGCATAACCCTGTCCAGGTAAGTATGCTTCTATTACAACTAGAGACAATCTATTTGAACAAATACCCTGTGCCAGGTAAGTATGCTTCTAATTACAGACTTAGGAGACAATCTATTTGAAATACCTGTGCCAGGTAAATTACCTTCTATTACAACTATACAATCTATTTGAAATACCTAATGATGCCGGTAAGGTAATGCTTCTAATTACAACTTAAGGCAATTCTAAATTTTGGAATACCTTGTAACCAGGTAGTATGCTTCTAATACAACTAAGACAAACTTAATTTGGAATAAAACCCTGTGCCAGGTAAGTTGCTTTCTAATTACAACAAAAGGCAAACTAAATTTGCAATACTCCTTTGCCAAGTAAGTAATGCTTCTAATTACAACTAAGAAAAAGGCGAATCCTATTTTGGAAATACCTCTTGCCAAGGTAAGTAGCTTTTAATTACAACAAAGACCAATCTATTTTGAAATACCCCTTATGGCACAGGGGGGGGGTAAAGTAGGCTTCAAATTAACAACCTAGAGACACTCTATTTTGAAAGACCCTGTGCCAGGAAGTATCCTTTCTATTACAACAAAAGGCAACCTATTTGGAAATACTCTTTGCCAATTAAGTATCCTTCTAATTTACAACAGAGACAATCGATTTGAAATAACCCTAGCCAGGTAAGTTAATGCTTCTAATTAACAACGAAGACAATCTATTTGAAATACCCTGTGCCAGGTAAGTATGGTTCTAATTACAACTAGAGCAATCCAACCTATTTGAAATACCCTGAAATGCCAGGTAAGTAATGCTTCTCCATAACACTAGAGGCAATCTATTTGAAATAACCCTACCCTGTGCCCAGGTAATATGCTTCTAATTAACAACTATTAGACAATCTATTTGAAATACCCTATCCAGGTAAAGTATGCTTTTCCTAAAATAACAACTAGAGACAATCTATTTTGAAATACCCCTATGCCAGGTAAGTATTTCTTTAATAACAACTAGAACAATCTATTTGAAATACCCTGTGAACATAAAGTATGCTTTCTAAAATTTTAACAACTACAGGCAATCATTTGGAATACCCTGTGCCAGGTAGTTGCTTTCTAATTAACAACTAGAGCACTATTTTGGAATACCCTGTGCCAGGTAAGTATCCTTCTAATTACAACAAAAAGGCAAACTATTTTGAAATAACTCTTTGCCAGTAAGTATGCTTCTAATTACAACTAGAGACAATCTATTTGGAATACCCTGTGCCAGGTAAGTATCCTTCTTAAACAACAAAGGCAAACTATTTGAAATACCCTTTGCCAAGTAAGTATGCTCCCTAATTAAAACAAGAGACCAATCTATTTTGAAATACCCTAATGCCAGGTAAGTATGCTTTCTAATTAACAACTAGAGACAATCTATTTGAATACCCTGTGCCCAGGTAAGTATGCTTCTAATTACAACTAGAGGCAACTATTTGGAATACCGTGGTGCAGGTAAGTATCCTTCTAATTACAACTAGAGCCAATCTATTTGAAATACCCTATGCCCAAGGTAATATGCTTCTAATAACAACTAGAGACAATCTATTTGAAATAAAAAAAAAAACTGTGCCCAGGTAAGTATCCTTCTAATTACAAATAGAGGCTCTATTTGAAATACCCTATGCCAGGTAAGTATGCTTCTAATTACAACTAAGACAATGTATTTCAAATACCCTGTGCCAGGTTAAGTATGCTTCTAATTACAAACGAGAGACAATCTATTTGAAATAAACCCTATTCCCAGGTAGTATGTTTCCTAATTTACAACTAAGACAATCTATTTGAAATACCCTGTGCCAGGTAAGTATCCTTCTAATTACAACAAGAGAAAATCTATTTCAAATACCCTATGCCAGGTAAGTATGCTTCTAATTACAACTAGAGACAATCTATTTGAAATACCCTGTGCCAGGTAAGTATCCTTCTAATTACAACTAGAGGCAATCTATTTGAAATACCCTGTGGGGGCCATTGGTAAGTATCCTTCTAATTACAACTAGAGGCAATCTATTTGGAATACCCTGTGCCAGGTAAGTATCCTTCTAATTACAACTAGAGGCAATCTATTTGAAATACCCTGTGCCAGGTAAGTATCCTTCTAATTACAACAAAAGGCAATCTATTTGAAATACCCTCTGCCAGGAAAGTATGCTTCTAATTACAACTAGAGACAATCTATTTGAAATACCCTGTGCCAGGTAAGTATCCTTCTAATTACAACTAGAGGCAATCTATTTGGAATACCCTGTGCCAGGTAAGCATGCTTCTAATTATAACTAGAGGCAATCTATTTGAAATACCCTGTGCCAGGTAAGTATGCTTCTAATTATAACTAGAGGCAATCTATTTGGAATACCCTGTGCCAGGTAAGCATGCTTCTAATTACAACTAGAGGCAATCTATTTGGAATACCCTGTGCCAGGTAAGCATGCTTCTAATTATAACTAGAGACAATCTATTTGGAATACCCTGTGCCAGGTAAGTATGCTTCTAATTACAACTAGAGGCAATCTATTTGGAATACCCTGTGCCAGGTAAGTATGCTTTTAATTACAACTAGAGGCAATCTATTTGGAATACCCTGTGCCAGGTAAGTATGCTTCTAATTACAACTAGAGGCAATCTATTTGGAATACCCTGTGCCAGGTAAGTATGCTTCTAATTACAACTAGAGGCAATCTATTTGGAATACCCTGTGCCAGGTAAGTATGCTTCTAATTATAACTAGAGACCAATCTATTTGGAATACCCTGTGCCCAGGTAAGTAATGCTTCTAATTAACAACTAGATGGCCAATCCCTATTTTGGAATACCCTGTGCCAGGTAAGTATTGGCTTCTAATTACAACTAAGAGGCAACTCTATTTGGAATACCCATGTTCCAGGTAAAGTATGCTTCTTTGATTAACAAACTAGAGACCAATCTATTTGGGAATACCCCGTGGTTCCAGGTAAAGTATCCTTCTAATTAACTTAAAACTAGAGGCAATCTATTTGAAAATACCCTGTGCCAGGTAAGTATCCTTCGAAAAATTACAACAAAAGGCAATCTATTTGAAATAAACCCCTGTGCCAGGAAAGTAATGCTTCTAATTTACAACTAGAGACAATCTATTTGAAATACCCGACCCCTGGGCCAGGTAAGTAATCCTTCTAATTAAACTAACGGAGGCAAGAGATTTGGAATACCCTGTTGCCAGGTAAGCATGGCTTTCTAATTTATAAATAGAGGCAATCTATTTGAAATTACCCTGTGCCAGGTAAGTTATGCTTCTAATATAAACTAGAGGCAATCTATTTGGAATACCCTGTGCCAGGTAAGCATGCTTCTAAGTTACAACTAGAGGTCAACTCTATTTGGAATACCCTGTGCCGAGGTAAAGCATGCACTTTAACTTATAACTTAGAGACAATCTATTTGGAATACCCCTGTGGCAATTGGTAAGCATGCTTCTAATTACAAAACTAGAGGGTCAATCTATTTGTTTGGAATACCACCCTGTTGCCAGGTTAAGTATGCCTTTTAATTACAACTAGAGGCAAATCAATTTGGAATACCCTGTGCCATGGTAAAGTATGCTTCCTTTAATTACCAAACGAGAGGCAATCTATTTGGAATACCCTGTGGCCAGGTAAGGATGCTTCTAATTACAACTAGAGGCCAATCTACTTTGGAATACCCTGTGCTAGGGTAAGGCATAGCTTCTAATTAATAAACTAGAGACAATCCTATTTGGAATAAACCCTGTGCCAGGTTAACGGTTATGGCTTCTTTAATTACAACTAGAGGCAATCTCCCTCCCCAACCATTTGGAATACCCTGTGCCAGGTAAAGTATTGCTTTCTAATTAAACAACTAGAGGCTAATCCTATTTGGAATACCCTGTTGCCATGGTAAGGTATGCTTTCTAATTACAAAACTAGAGGCAATCATTGGAATTTGGAAACCCTGTGCCAGTAAGTATCCTTCTAATTACAACTAGAAGAGACAATCTAATTTTGGAATGTACCCTGTGCCAGGTACAAGTATTACCTTTCCTTAATCACGACAAGAGTGGCAATTCCTATTTGAAATACCCTGGTGCCAGGTATAAGTATCCTTCTTAATTACAACTAGAGACAATCAATTTAGAATACCCCTGTTGGGCCAGGTAAGTATCCTTCTAATTACAAACTAGAGACAATCTATGTTGGAATACCCACTGGCCAGGTAAGTAATCCTTCTAATCACGGACTCAGAAAGGCAATCTATTTGAATAACCTTGGTGCCAGGTAAGTATGCTTCTAATTGCAACTAGAGGCAATCTATTTGAAATACCCTGTGCCAGGTAAGTATGCTTCTAATTACGACAAGAGGCAATCTATTTGAAATACCCTGTGCCAGGTAAGTATCCCTCTAATTACAACTACAAATAATCTATTTGGCATTCCCTGTGCCAGATAAATATGTTTTTATTTACAACTAAAAGTATTCTATTTGGCGTACTCTGTGCCAGGTAAGTATGCTTCTAATTCCAACTAGAGACAATCTATTTGGAATACCCTGTGCCAGGTAAGTATCCTTCTAATTACAACAAAAGGCAAACTATTTGAAATACTCTTTGCCAAGTAAGTATGCTTCTAATTACAACTAGAGACAATCTATTTGGAATACCCTGTGCCAGGTAAGTATCCTTCTAATTACAACAAAAGGCAAACTATTTGAAATACTCTTTGCCAAGTAAGTATGCTTCTAATTACAACAAGAGACAATCTATTTGAAATACCCTATGCCAGGTAAGTATGCTTCTAATAACAACTAGAGACAATCTATTTGAAATACCCTGTGCCAGGTAAGTATGCTTCTAATTACAACTAGAGGCAATCTATTTGGAATACCCTGTGCCAGGTAAGTATCCTTCTAATTACAACTAGAGACAATCTATTTGAAATACCCTATGCCAGGTAAGTATACTTCTAATAACAACTAGAGACAATCTATTTGAAATACCCTGTGCCAGGTAAGTATCCTTCTAATTACAACTAGAGGCAATCTATTTGAAATACCCTATGCCAGGTAAGTATGCTTCTAATTACAACTAGAGACAATCTATTTGAAATGCCCTGTGCCAGGTAAGTATGCTTCTAATTACAACTAGAGACAATCTATTTGAAATACCCTATGCCAGGTAAGTATGCTTTTAATTACAACTAGAGACAATCTATTTGAAATACCCTGTGCCAGGTAAGTATCCTTCTAATTACAACAAGAGAAAATCTATTTGAAATACCCTATGCCAGGTAAGTATGCTTCTAATTACAACTAGAGACAATCTATTTGAAATACACTGTGCCAGGTAAGTATCCTTCTAATTACAACTAGAGGCAATCTATTTGGAATACCCTGTGCCAGGTAAGTATCCTTCTAATTACAACTAGAGACAATCTATTTGGAATACCCTGTGCCAGGTAAGTATCCTTCTAATTACAACTAGAGGCAATCTATTTGAAATACCCTGTGCCAGGTAAGTATCCTTCTAATTACAACAAAAGGCGATAAATCTATTTGAAATACCGTGCAAGGTAAGTATGCTTCTAATTACAACTAGAGACAAATCTATTTGAAATACCATGTGCCAGGTAAGTATCCTTCTAATTACAACTAGAGGCAATCTATTTGTAATACCCTGTGCCAGGTAAGCATGCTTCTAATTATAACTAGAGACAATCTATTTGAAATACCCTGTGCCAGGTAAGTATGCTTCTAATTACAACAAGAAACAATCTATTAGAAATACCCTGTGCCAGGTAAGTATCCTTCTAATTACAACTAGAGGCAATCTATTTGAAATACCCTGTGCCAGGTAAGTATCCTTCTAATTACAACTAGAGGCAATCTATTTGAAATACCCTGTGCCAGGTAAGTATGCTTCTAATTACAACTAGAGACAATCTATTTGAAATACCCTGTGTCAGGTAAGAATGCATCTAATTACAACAAGAGGCAAACTATTTGAAATACCCTGTGCCAGGTAAGTATGCTTCTTTAATTTACAACTAGAGGCAATCTATTTGGAATACCCTGTGCCAGGTAAGTGTCCTTCTAATTACAACTAGAGACAATATATTTGGAATACCTGTGCCAGGTAAGTATGATTCTAATTACAAACTAGAGCCAATCTATTTGGCAAAATACCCTGTGCCAGGTAAGTATGCTTCTAATTACAAACTAGAGGCAATAATCTATTTGGAATACCTGTGCCAGGTAAGTATGCTTCTAATACAAAAACTAAGAGACAATCTATTTGGAATACCCTGTGCCAGGTAAGTATGCTTCTAATACAACAAAATAGAGACAATCTATTTGGAATACCCTGCCAGGTAAGTTATCCTTCTAATCACGACAAGAGGCAATCTATTTGAAATACCCTGTGCCCGGTAAGTATCCTTCTAATTACAACTAGAGCAATCTATTTGGAATACCCTGTGCCAGGTAATGTCCTTCTAATTACAACTAGAGGCCAATCTATTTGGAATAACCCCTGTACCAGGTAAGTATGCTTCTAATTACAACTAGAGACAATCTATTTGGAATACCCTGTGCCAGGTAAGTATGCTTCTAATTACAACTAGAGGCAATCTATTTGAAATACCCTGTGCCAGGTAAGTATGCTTCCTAATACAACTAGAGACAATCATTTGGAATACCCTGTGCCAGGTAAGTATGCTTCTAATTACAACAGAGACAATCTATTTGGAATACCCTGTGCCAGGTAAGTATCCTTCTAATCACGACAAGAGGCAATCTATTTTGAAATACCCCGTGCCAGGTAGTATCCTTCTAATTACAACTAGAGACAAATCAATTTTTTGGAAATACCCTGTGCCAGGTAAGATCCTTCTAATTACAACTAGAGACAATCTATTTGGAATACCCTGTGCCAGGTAAGTATGCTTCTAATTACGACAAGAGGCAATCTATTTAAAATACCCTGTGCCAGGTAAGTATCCTTCTAATTACAACTACAAATAATCTATTTGGCATTTCCTGTGCCAGATAAATATGTTTTTATTTACAACTAAAAGTATTCTATTTGGCGTACTCTGTGCCAGGTAAGTATGCTCCTAATTACAATTAGAATCAAACTATTTGGCGTACCCTGAGCAAGTATATATAAATAACACCAGAGGACATATAAGGCGATAATCGCTCCTTCGAGGTAAAGAGTGAACCGATCGTGAAAGGGTTCCTAGGAATTGGTACCAACTTTTATAGCTCATGTTTTATTAATTTTAAGTCAAACTCCATTTCTACCCTTCACCACCAAGCACTTTTCCTTACGTCGAACTGGGTCCTTTTCCATAATAAAATGACAGTTTTAATTGACTTTTGTAATAATAACTGTTTCCCTGCTAACCTGGTGTATAGAATAATGATATCAACTACTGAACAAATATTTCATTACTAAACCAACCGTTTTAACTGTCCAAAAATGAAGTTTTTATTGGCATACTTTCCATTTACCCATGACCTCAAATTTACATAAAGTTCCACAGAAATAATTCAGGCATTTTCATGTCACAGACGTTAAATTAACTCCTAAGAACCCTTCCACCATCGGTTCACTCTTACCTCGAAGGAGCGATTTTCGCCTTATATGTCCTCTGGTGTTATTTATAAATATACTTGCCCTGATTGTCAAATAGGGACCTATGTGGGATTCACAGCAGACTCCTTAGGGTGAGTATCGATTCTCATCGTGGCGTAAGTTTCCATATTGGCAGCAGCGAACTGCAAACCCGGACACTCCAGTATTAGAAACCACTCCAAAATCTTTAAAACACACATCGATAATAAAGACTTCTGCATTTTGTTTTAGGTAATACCACCAACCCTCAAGACCTTGTTATTATGGAAACACCTTTTATTAAACAACTCGTTCCGTCGTGAAACACCCATACGACCTCCTCCTCTCTGTATTTGTCTTGACTTGTTTTGTATATTAATGTTTTTAGTTTACGTTTAGTTTAACGATGTAACTCCTCTAGGTCGGTCCTTAACCTCTTGTTCTTCAACTCTGCTCACTGTTGCTTTCAATTTTTTTTTTTTACCATATGTTCATTTATCTTTCATTTTAATATATGTCCTTTTTAAATGTAATTCCTTTAATTTTAATGTGTATATTTCGTACACTTTGTAAGAATAATTTTTAGCTTTTACATTTCTGAATTTTTTATTTTAAGTTTTGTTTTTACAATTTTACTAGATATTTTATTTATCATTTTAACAGCCCTCATGCTGTAATTAATTGGACAATTACGAAACGTCAGAAAAAAGACCGCCCGTACATCGTGAGTGTCCTCTTCCCTTTATTGATGACTTTACATATATATATATATATATAGATATATATATATATATATATATATATATATATATATATATATATATATATATATATATATATATACATGCAAATACATTCCGGAGTAGTTAGGTAGCATATTTTCTTCAAGATATATGGCGTTAAATTCTCTCGACTATTTACTATGCCTAGTTTTATGTAAATGTTTTCATTTCGTCTATGTAGTTTCGTAATTCCTCAGGGACAGCGTACAGTAGTCGACATATTTCATCTTGAGTAAAATTCCTTAAATGTTCTTTTTATTGCCATAAACATGTTTCACAATCTTCCGAATTCATCTGCAGTACCTGAAATTATGTATTTACATTATAAAATGGAGTAAGGTCTATTAACTTATATAAAGTAAATGCTTAAAAGTGTACAAATCCAAAATCAATTAAAATTCTGCATTATTTTATAAAGTCTTAGATGGTAAATAATAATAAAATAGTTCATACATTATTAATACAGTATATGAATTCTCATTAAAAACAAAAGTGCAAATCGACAGTTATAGGAATATACTTCAAACTGTACTTTAATAGAAAGGCTTCATCGTGCAGCAGCCCACATGCTACTTTTGTCAGCCAAAGCCGCACTGCAGTTCCTGCATTTTCTAACTACTGAACATATTCTTTGGGATACTGTGTGTGTATCACTTGCGTCCAGAATTGTACTATGTTCGAATTCCAGCCAGTGATAATCATTAATTGGCACTCTCCTCAAAGTATCAGGATTTATACCGAAGCTTTGCAAAACTATTGCCATATTTTGGTATTGAATGTGGGTGTTATTGTGTTTTAGTTAGTCAAGTTAGAATGTAGTGTGACGTTTTCGCGGTAATGGATGCATCAGACAAAACTGGTGTCTATTTCACTTAAAAATATTTTGGTTAGGATAAATCTTATCGGTGTTTCTATGGTTATCCTTTAATATCCAATTCGCTCTACCTCAGAATTGATATCTTTTAAGTTAATAATAATTTCGTCCTTTCGTGGGTTCGAAACCAGCTCCTAGCGGACTGAGGAGAAATCGACTCCAGTGACATTATCGACTCGGTAACGTGACCTCTTTGTATTTATGGGACCTGGGTTCGTTTCCCTGTACCGGACATCAAAATTTCTTAAAACAAATTCATTTGAACTTGGATCTTCAGGCTTTGTAGTGACAAGCATATCCAAAAAAAGTGCAAAGAATTCAAGAAGTTAAGAGAGCATTGTGGCTATTACAGTTGCATATGTATCTGGTAAAAATGTGACCAGTAGATTCTACACACACACACACATATACCTCACGCGCCAGGTATTCGTTGGTTTGGAGACAACATCACGGTAATGTGATATGACTTATGTAAATGCTACGTGTTGTCAAAAAGCGCTACATCACTACCGGAGCCGAGGCGGGTTGATGTTGTCTCCAAACCAACGAATACCTGGCGCGTGAGGTATTTGAGGGTGAGAGATGACATAAACTTTTGGGCATCTCGCGGTGGTGGGGTGGAAGATCTTCACTGACGTGCCTGGATTTGAATGTCTCCTGCGTTCGCGCCCAGGTACAGGCTAATCTATTATTGTAAAGAAAAATTCCCCTCCCTTGGTTAAGCATATATGAAAATATTAATTCCGAGGTAGAGCGAATTAGATATTAATGGACATTGTAGCTCGATGTATGTATATGAATCACGGTAATGTGATATGACTTATGTAAATGCTACGTGTTGTCAAAAGCGCTACAACACTACCGGAGCCGAGGCGGATTGATGTTGTCTCCAAACCAACGAATACCTGGCGCGTTAGGTATTTGAGGGGGAGAGACGACATAAACTTTTGACTTTTGAGCATCTCGCGGTGGTGGGGTGGAAGAGCTTCACTGACGTGCCTGGATTTGAATGTCTCCTGCGTTTGCGCCCAGGCACAGGCAAATCTATTATCGTAAAGAAAAATTCTCCTTCGGTTAAGCATATATGAAAATATATTAATTCCGAGGTAGAGACGAATTAGATATTAAAGGACATTGTAGCTCGATTTATATATATATATATATATATATATATATATATATATATATATATATATATATATATATATATATATATATATATATATGGTCCACAATGGTGTAAAATCCTTTCTTGTAGGATAAATTAAAGCTTTCGACCATCAGATGTGGTCTTGTTCACTAAAATGTGGTATAACGTCTAAAGAACTGAAATGTAGAAGCACAAATAAACTTTTCTAATGATAGCATTTAAAAAAGTATAGATTATTATTATTACGTATGAATAGTGTTGAGCCCTTGTACTTCCCAGAATTCTTAATGATTGTCGTGGTGGAATGTTTTTGTTGTCAACGGCTTGTACTATGCTGGTTGATGGGTTGTTGGAAAAGTGACCTGTGTGGAGGAAACAAGAGAGGAAGCAGCATCATCATTGGCACATATATTCCTAAAGTTTGAAATTTTCCCTTTTTTTACATATCTCTTCCCGAATAGCTGCATTATCTGCAATTCCATTCTTTCTCGTTACGGAAATTGATGTCCCTTCTACTACTCGTCACAAAGTCCTGTCGTTACATGTAAAAACAATCTTTGTACCTTTAAAATTTATCGTGTGGTTTTTCACCCTTGTATGTTGCGCAATTGCACTGCGTGTACTTCCCCTTCTGCAGGCAGCAACGTGTTCTTCCCCTCTCTCACCAACGGAACGCCCATTTTCTCCCACATAGCAGTCATTGCAAGGTATTACAAACTCAAGGCATCCTAGGATGCCTAGCCACTGACCGTCTCCAGTCTCACTGCAATGCCACTTGAGCGAACTGGGCAGTGCCACGCTCCATCTCATTCACACATTGAGCAACTCAAAAAGCTAACCGTTGTGTGTTTGGCCCTGCCTCAGTACAGAAGCAAATCTCCTTCTCTCACCACATTCTCCCTGGATCCAGATGAATTGCAACGATAAATTCCATTAAAGTTTTTGCAAACCGCAGACTGGCTCTGTTATTCCACACAGCTCACCCACGGACTAACGCAAAGTGAATGGACTTTGTATATCACCATCATCGAATTCTCATACTTTGTTTCTTGCCTTTCCTGTTCTCCAAGCCCCTAAATTTTGTAATGATTTGATATTTGTGCTGTGTGACCAGTAAATGTGTAAATGTAAATCAGTGGAAACACCAATTAAAGTAACATTACTCTCTATTACAGTCATAAATTTTGTGATGTGCTCATGTAGTTTTATGTAAAGAAGTGTTAGGAATTTCACTCACCCTTCCCTTTAGTGTTACAACGATCCCTACATTATAGATCCATCCATGCGTGGCCCAGGTGTGTGTCTCCAGTAGATCAACGATGACACCTAATTAACCCTGGATAGGTTTCCCTATATCGCTACCCCGTTAAAGGTGCGTGCGGG
The DNA here is from genome assembly GCF_015104395.2 of Macrobrachium nipponense. Taxonomy (NCBI): domain Eukaryota; kingdom Metazoa; phylum Arthropoda; class Malacostraca; order Decapoda; family Palaemonidae; genus Macrobrachium; species Macrobrachium nipponense. Next base: position 63,761,468 of record NC_087204.1, read on the forward strand.
TCGAGCTCGACACAAGCGTCTGGAAAAATTTGCCAAAAATCACTAACTTCATTTTTGATGAATATTTTAATTCTAAAATCAGTTTAAAGATAAAAACTATACTACTGTAAAGATAAATAATACCCATCTACAAATTAATTATTTATTAAAAATATTTTAAAAAAATATGTATATAAAAAAATTAATTTACGATATTTATAAAAAATACAAAACAACCTACATACACACAAAAAATGAGGGGATTCTTCTAAAACTACAATTTACTATATGTGACTGCCAGAAAAGGTGTCGGACCAATAAAGGTCAAAATGTGAAAAAAGAAAAAAAAGGTAAATTTTTTTGGCAAAAAAAAAAAAAAAAAAAATCAAAATTTCCCGAATGTTTTTTGGTACCTAAATGAAAGAACAGGAAGTGGTTAATATCTTTTATAGAATAAAGTTATATTATCCTAGAAACGTTAAGTATGTAAAAAATATTTGGACAAAGATGATATCAGGGGCCAAATCTAAAGGCCACTTTTTGACCTCCATTTAATATGAAAATTTCTTATAAAAATCGTTATACCTATTATAAGATATGATATTTATGCATGAAATCTACCAGAATATCACCAATTCTATAGAGAACAAGAATATATAGCGGTATGGTAACTTACCTTTCGGATCCACTAACAAAAGGGCCGCAGCCGACACCTACTCTGACGGCCTTATCTACCACCTGAAATGGAGGAATGTAATGTAATTTCATGGTGTTATGCGTGGATTTGCATAAAACTATTATGGTGGCTTGCTGGATGTTTGGACATTATTTTGCAGTCATTAAAAAAAATCTGACTCAAAAAACGTGCTGCGACGGCCAAATTTGCTACCTGAAATGGAGGAATGGAATGTAATATGCAATGTGTTATTTAGTTATTGTCTTATGCGTGGATTTGCATTAAACTTGCTGGATGTTTGAACATTATTTTGCGGCCATCAAAAAATTCCCACCCAAAAAACTTACTCTAATGTAAAAGTCATTTGTTGACCTTTTCGTCTTACCATGAAAATTTCTTATAAAAATGGCTGTAACTATTATAAGATATAATAGTTATGCATGGAAATCTACCAGAATATTCACAAATTCTTTAAAGATCAAGAATATATAGCGGTATGACAACTTTCCTAAAGGATATGTACAGTAAATGGCCCCCGACCACGACAAGTGGCGTCGGCCATATTTGCTACCTGAAATGGAGGAATGGAATGTAATTTTTTGTATAAATCTATAATGGTGGCTTCCTGGATGGTAGAACATTATTTTGCAGTCATAAAAAAAAAAAATCCCACCCAAAAAAACGTACACCAATGTAAAGGTCATTTGTAGACCTTTTCGTTTTACCATGAAAATTTCTTATAAAAAATGGCTGTAACTATTATAAGATATGATATTTATGCATGGAAATCTACCAGAATAATCACAAATTCTATAGAGAACAAGAATATATAGCGGTATGGCAAAGTCCCTAAAGGATATGTACAGTAAATGGCCCCCGACCACGATAATTGCGACAGCCAAATTTGCTACCTGAAATGGAGGAATAGAATGTAATTTTCAAAGTGCTATTTACTTATCTAATTATGCGTAGATTTGCATAAAACTATTCTGGTTGCTTGCTGGATGATTGATCATTGTTTTACTGTCATAAAAAAAAATCCCACCCAAAAAACGTACTCCAATGGAAAGGTCATTTGTAGACCTCCTCGTTTTACCATGAACATTTCCTATAAAAATGGCTGTAACTACTATACGATATGATATTTATGCACGAGAATCCACCAAAATATCACACATTCTATAGAGAACAATAATACATAGCGGTATGGCAACTTACCTAACGGATATGTACAGTAAATGGCCCCCGACCACGACAAGTACGATGGCCAAATTTGCTACCTGAAATGGAGGAGTGGAATGTAATTTTCAATGTGTTATTTAGTTATCTAGTTATGCTTGGATTTACATAAAACTATTATAGTGCATTGCTGGATGTTTCTACATTATTTTGCAGTCATCAAAAAAATCTTACCCAAAAAACTTACTCCAATGTGAAGGTCATTTGTTGACCTCGTTTTACCATGAAAATTTCTTATAAAAATGGCTGTAACTATTATAAGATTTGATGTTTATGCATGAAAATATACCAGCATATCACCAATTCTATAGAAAACAAGAATATATAGCGGTATGGCAACTTTCCTAACGGATATGTAGATAGATAGATAGATAGATATTTTTATTGACCACAATACAAAATAATATGAATTTTACAAAAGAGTATTTGGTCCATAATTAAGTACAGTAGATTTTGTACAATCTCTTATACAAACTAAATGAATTTCAATTACACATATATTGTACTAAAACTAAAACAAAACCAATTTAATTATACGCCATCAACAAGTTCCTGTAATTACATTTTACACATTATAATAACGTGTTACATTCAATACAAGGAAAGAAGCTCATGTACAATTTTACATACTACATCATAATCGGTTCTGGTTACTAGCAAGTCTAAAGCTGCGGTAACGTTATATGTCTGCCTGATCTGTAACGAAAGTGGACAATTTTCAATGACATGATCTCTGTCTGGACTTCACCGCATGAACACAACCTCTCATCCATCGGCAGACGGCTCCTACCTCTTCTGTTCCACCGACCTGTCTCAACTGCCAATGAATGAGCACTTAACCATGATACACGTTCTATTTCATTAAGTCTTAATTGGCTTGTATAAATGTCATGAACGACTAAATCTGTTAACAGACTATAGAGCACAATCCTATTGGAATTGGAGTTTCTGACCTTTAATTGCAGTTCACATTTTCCTTCCTCAATATCATCAGTATTATCAGAGATAATGTTTCGTATATACCTCGAAACAGTCATTATAGTTCATCACTATTCGCATGGCTTGAATTGAAGAATCTTCTTTGCCTCGATTTTGTTAATGCCCTCATCGGCGGAAGTCCCAGTTCTACCATACATAAGTCATCATTAGTAGTTTTTCTGACCCCCAAAAGTTTAATTCACAATTTATATTACTTTTCTATGGGTTTAATATCACCATATAGCCATGACTCACATGAATATAATATAGTTGACATAATAGCAGCAGCAAAAATTTTCTTCTTAACTAAAAATGGCACATCATTGTTTCAACTTATAAATGAAATAAATTTCAGAGTATGACACATTTTACTTATTGCATGCTGCTTGATAGCTGTTGTGAGAGAACCATCATCCGTAAAAGGACTGCCTAGATAAATGTACTGATTACAGTAACTAATCACAGCAGAATTACATACTATGGGTTCTTTGTCTTCCCTAGTACCATTTATCACATAAATTTAGTTTTACTGTCATTAATAATCATCCCATAGGAATTACAAAATTCATACAAAATCCTTATTTTATGTTCCATACCATCCTTTGTAGTGGATAGGAGAACAGTGTCATCCATCATGACCATAATATGTAACCTAAGCAAGAAAACCATCCAAAGGGCAATTATGTTTTAGCAGTTTGTATCATGTCATTTATTTACATATAAAACAAATAAAATACACGAGGTAGGTGAGCCTTGGCGCACACCAACAGTAGCAGCAAGGAGAGAGGTACCAATCGCACTATTTGTGCAACGATATACAGCCACCAATGCTAAAAGCATAGTCTCTTACATCCCATTCGTTTTAGCACAGAAAATAAACTTATGTCTAGATACATAATCATAAGCTCTTCTAAAATCAACAAAGGTTACAAAAAGCTTCAATTTCTTCCATCCTCCTAGCTACGTACACCAATAGCCTCAAAGTTACTATATGCTCTACACATCCCCTCCCCGCTCGACTTCCTGCTTGCTCCCTACACGGCTTAAACCACTGACTAAGACGAGCACATAAGACCATATCGTAAATCTTAGCTATACTATTCATCACATTAATGCCTCTGTAATTACCCGGAGAAGCCCGCCCCTACAGTAAATGGCCCCCGCCCACGACAAGTGCGACGGCCAAATCTACCACCTGAAATGGAGAAATGGAATGTAATTTTCAATGTGTTATTTAGTTATCTAATTATGCGTGAATTTGCATAAAACTTTTATGGTGGCTTGCCGGATGTTTGACCATTAGTTTCAAGCATCAAAAAAAATCTGACCCAAAAAACTTACTCCAATGTAAAGGTCACTTGTTGACCTCGTTTTACCATGAATATTTCTTATAAAAATGGCTGTAAATATTATAAAATATGATATTTATTCCTGGAAAAAATCTTCCAGAATACCACAAATAGTATAGAGAACAAGGATATATAGCGGTATTGCAACTTAACTTTCGGTTATGTCCACAAAATGGCCCCCCACTACGCCAATGCGACGGCCAAATTTGCTACTGTCAATTTCGACGTGTTATTTAGTTATCTATTATTCGTGGATTTGCAACATTATTTGCAGCTATAAAAAAAATACCTGACCAAAAAGAAATTTTTCGAAAAGGGAATAATTTCGAATAATTCTGCAGCGTGTAGAACTTGGATTTTTCAATGAAATGAGAAACTCTATTGTATATATGATCCATTTTCGTATTATTGTATGATAATGTTGTAAGCAAAGATTGAACGTCCTGAATATGATTTAGGTTACTTGAATGTTCGTTTACTATTGCCATGAGTTCGTTAATTGATTAAATTTGTTTATTGAGTTCAGAAAAAAATAATTCTCGTTCATGCTGTAATACTTTTATTTTCTTATTCTGATCGTTAATTATTTTAAGGCGATTAGAGATACCCAAACCTAACCCTGCAATGGAACCAAACAAATTAAGTGCAGCAAAGATGACGGGTTACGTTTTTCAACATTGTTTCAGCCGTCTTATTCTGCAAATCAAAGGACATTAACTCAGCAATACTCAAGGTATGAGCAAGTGGGTGTTAGTAGAGGAAAAGACCCCATATAGACTCCACTAAGCCCCGCCCCCTGTGACGTCAGGTAACTCTCCGGGAATAAACCATCCTTTCGAACCCCCAACCTACCCCTGTGATGTCACGTAACTCTCTGGGAATGAAACCATTCTTTCAACCCCCGACCCCAAATTGACTCCAACCTTTCCTACCCCCTGTGACGTCAACGTTAAACGCTCTGGGATAATCACCAAAATTCTTTCAACCCCTTTGACAACCCCAATTGCCCACCTTTCCCCTAAACCCCTTGTGACGTCACCATAACCTTTCCTACCCCCGGGGAATGAAAACTCAACATTTTCAACCCCTCAATCAACAAAAGCAACTGACCCTCACAACAACGTGGTAGGGAACGGGCACAAAATCCATTAACAAAGTTTCAACCCCTCACAACACAACCTCACACACCACCCAAATTCACGACACCACCAGCCCACCCTCACCCCAATCACAACAGTCACCACACACACTAACTCATCGCTAGGCACACAAACAAACCATTCAACCCCTTTCACACCCGTGTGAGAGCAACACACAAAAACAACCCAAATTGACTCCAACCTTCCTACCCCCTGTTTGAACCGTCAACCCGTAACTCTCCCTGGGAATAAAAGCCATTCTTTCAACCGCCTTGACCCCAAATGACTCCAACTTTCCTAACCCACGCAACCCTGTGACTTCCAACATAACTCCAACGGGAATTAAAAACCAACATTTAACCCAACCCCCACCCCAAATTGACTCACACCACCTTTCCTACCCCCTGTGACGTCACGTAACTCTCTTGTGGGAATCAAAACCATTCTTTTCAAACCCCTTACCCCAAATTGAACTCCACCTTTTCCTAACCCCCTGTTGACGTATCACATAACTCTACTGGGAATGGAAAACCAACATTTCAACCCCTCACCTCCCCAAGGCCAAAATTGACTCCTACGCCACCCTCACCCCCTGGCAAACAGACGAACGGCAACTTAACTAACTACGGTCCCCACCACCCTTCCCAGAAACCACACCCCGGCAACCCCACGAGCCCCAAAATTGACTCCACCTTTCCTACCCCCTGTGGACGTTCACGTCAAACTCTCCAGGGAATAAAAACCAATTCATTTCAACCCCCTGACCCCCAAATTGACTCCACTTTTCTACCCTTGTAACGTCACGTAACTCTACGGGAATAAAACTTGACCCCACCCCGACCCCAAATAGACTCAGTTCACTGTTTTTGCGACTCATGTCCCCTTTAATTGTTTTCAAAGTAACCGGGACGTTTACCTCATCCTCCTCCTATAAAATCTCTAAATTTATATATGCACATTGCGAATATACTCTCTCTCTCTCTCACTCTCTCTCCCTCCCTCCCTCCCTCCCTCCCTCCCCCCCTCTCCCTCTCTCTCAGCCGTTACATTTTGTTTAAATATATATGATATACTAATATATATCTATATATATAATATATATATATATATATATAAATTTAAAAGCTTTGAGGTTTAGATGAAACGTTGTCTTTGATACACGGTCGGGAAAGTGCTGGAGAAGATGTTTGTGGTATATACTAGGGCTTTGATGTGAAGGAACAGGTTTGTAACCCCGCAAGGTTTGTTTCAGTGCAAAGTGATGCCGTTTGGGATGAAGAATGCGGCGGCCACTTTCCAAAGATTAATGAATAGTTTGGTATACGGTTTAGAAGGTTGTGTGGTATACATAGACGATATTGTATCTATAGTGATGATTGGGAGACTCATCTGAAGAGAATCGAGGCGTTGTTTGAAGTGTTGAAAAAAGCAGGTTTGGTAGTGAATTTGAAAAAGAGTGAGTTCGCTAAAGCGAAAGTCGTGTATTTAGGCCACGAGGTTGGAGGTGGCAAGGTAATTCCCAAGCAGGCCAATATTGAAATCTATAAAGAAAAATAGGTGTTCCTAAATGTCGTAGGATGTCCGTTAAGTTTCTTGGTTTAGTAGGTTATTATAGGCGTTTTGTCAAGAACTTTTCGGACATTGCTGAACCTCTAACCCGTCTCTTGAAGAAGGAAGTGAATTTTGTTTGTTTGGTCCTCGGACACTCAAAATGCTTTTGAGAAGTTGAAACAGGTGCTTGTTAGTTTTCCCTATTTTGAGAGCTCCGGATTTCAATGTTCCTTTTGCTCTTGCTACGGATGCCAGTGATCTGGGTGTTGGTGCAGTCCTTTTACAGGCTGACGAACAAGGCGTGTCTCATCCAGTTGCCTTCTTCTCTAAAAAGTTAACGTCTGCCCAGCGGAAATATTCAACCGTTGAGAAGGAGACACTCGCACTGATCCTAGCAATTAATCATTTTTCTGTTTATCTATCGTCCGCAGGTACGCCTATAAAAATTATGACTGATCATAACCTCTAACTTTTGTCAGCAGATATAAAAATAAGAATCAGAGGCTAATGCGATGGAGCCTCATGCTTCAAGAATGGAATCTGGAATTTACTCATATTCCAGGAAAGGATAACGTTGTGGCTGATGTTCTTTCACGCAGCATAGAATAAGTAACCTTGCTGAGGGGCCTTACAATTCATAAAGGTAGTATCTGTATCAGTCCAATTGATGTATGTGTGCTGTTGATGTGAGTAGTTAGGTTTGTGTTGGAATGAATTTAAATATTTAACATGTATTGATGATAATTTATTTTACAGGAATCATTCTTTAGTGGTTTACATTATGAGGCGTGAAGGTTTTAGTATTAAGTAAAGGTGAAAGGGAATAATATCGATTACGTACGTAAGGTTTATTATTAAATTAAGGTTTTTTGAAGGTTGATGGTGTGATAGGCTTCGTTATTAAAACCAGTACTAAGGTTGTTTTAGGACAAAAGGTATCGTATTGATAGTATACTTTGATGCCACGGTAGGTAGAACCTCTCCCTTGGGTGCAATACGAAGTAAGGTGGCGACTCTTGAATTTTAAGTATCATATGGGGTGATTTAGACTCGCTAATTCGGTGATTCGTTTATTTTTTCAGGCTTGCTTACGCTTCACGAATTTTGCGTGTTTAGAGTTGCGCAGGGGAGACCCATGTGGTTTTCTCTGTATCGAGTATATGTATGTACTGTATTTCCACTTTGAAGTGGACAGTTACTTGTGTTAAGTGGACAGATACACTGAGTGTATAAAAACAATGGTTGATTTGGGTCACTCGTAGTGACAGTGAGTGCAAAGAGTCACTGGTTATAAGACAGTGCAGAATGTGAATAAGTGTGGCAGTCTGCAACCTCAGAATCCCGGATTTGTTGGGTATATGAGCAATGTGAAGCTCATTGTTGATTGCCATGTGCAATGGTGGTGATCTGAAAGGTTTTAATGTAAAACTTTTCGAACTTTGGTCAAGTGTTGGTACTGAGTACTTTGGAATTTTTATATCATCTCGCACCTTTCATTTTTGTAAGCCTCCCCCCTTCCCTTTTGAGTCTCATTTCTGCATGTTGTGATATATGTTTTTGCTTTACTTTGTTTTTTTCAGGTTTTGTTAATATCTGATTTAGTATTAATATTTACTTGATTGATTGTGTGAATTATGCATAACGTAAATTTTTGGAGTATATGTGTGTGTATGTGTATATATGTATGTATATATATATATATATATATATATATATATATATATATATATATATATATATATATATATATATATATATATATATATATAATATGTGTGTGTGTGTGTATATGTATATGTGTGTATATATAAAAAAATTGTTAATTTTTTTTCTCTTGGTATGGAGGTGTCAGTATGTGATCCTTTTTCATTAAATATTGTTATTAAATTTATTTTTTTTGATATTTGTTAAACAAACCTAGTTTTTAAGTTTCACTTGTCGTTTTGTATAACAACTGTTTTGCTTGTTATTAACACTTTGGTGTTTATCTTTAAGGAGGTTGTGTGAGTGGTCCCTCCCCTGTGGATAAGTGGGGGGGGTTGAAATGTTTGGTTTTTATTCCCGTAGAGTTATGTGACGTCACAGGGGGTAGAAAGGTGGAGTCAAGGGAGGAGAACAGGCAGTCGTTCTCTGGACCTTGTCACTTTGGATGATTTTTGACTTGCCTCATGCACTAAGAGAACTGCCGTCTCTTGCTTCGTGGTGCTTGCAGCCTCTATTGGTGATTACCCGTATCTGCAGGACTCCCGAGGATCACTGAATATCTGTTATCTTCAGATTGGGAGATCTCTCCAGATAAAATATCTGGACGTCCTTGGGAATCACCGCACCACCTCTGGTTCAGTTATAAAACCAGGGGGATTCTCGCTGTCCCATGGTAAGGTTGTTAATACCTTTTTGCATTGATCACGGCTGCGATTCTGTGGAGACTGCTCGACTGGGCCCCTAGTTATTAACCACCTGTGGTACCACTCCTCAGACCGTGGAGGATTCTGTATTTCTTTAAAAAGAATAATAAGCATTTTTGAACATGAACATTTTTGGTGACAAGCTTGGTATTAGCTGTAATCGTCAGGATATTCTTTCTTTTTGATTTCCTCCTCCTTTCTGGGCCCCCTTATTTTGGTTTTGAGTGTGTTGGTTATGCTATCTTAATTTTGTATACGTGTGTTGAATGTTATTAAGTGTGATAGTAATTCATTTATTTCCTGTTCTTAAAGAGGTTCAGGTGTATTTTCTGTCTGGTTCTTTATGTATTAAATTTATGGTTTATCAGTGTGTTTGTTTACTCCTCCCTTGAATTCATCCTTGCACTTTGAAAATTTAGTTTGTGGTATGATTCCACCTTATTGTGGACTTCGTATCAGTGGTATATGGATACTTAAAGAGAAAATTGAATAGTATTTTGGTTTTGTGACGGTAAAACGAGCCGTTACGGAATTGTTATTTTATATCTGTAACCAATTCTAAATACAGGGGAATGAATTAATATTCCATACAAATACATACATTAGAAAAAAACTGTACAAACACGAACGCGATAATATATGCATTCGCTTTCTCAAAAACAATACTTCAACGAAACATACGGCTACTATATATTTTCTAACCTGTTCCTTTACATCAAAGCCCTAGTATATACCACAAACATCTTCTCCAGCACTTTCCCCACCGTGTATCAAAGACAACGTTTCATCTAAAACCTCAAAGCTTTTAAATTTATATATATATATATATATATATATATATATATATATATATATATATATATATATATATATATATATATATATATAAAACAAAATGTAACGGCTGAGAGAGAGAGGGAGGGAGGGAGAGAGGGAGGGAGGGAGAGAGAGAGAGAGAGAGAGAGAGAGAGAGAGAGAGAGAGAGAGTATATTCGCAATGTGCATATATAAATTTAGAGATTTTATAGGAGGAGGATGAGGTAAACGTCCCGATTACTTTGAAAATAATTTAAGGGGACATGAGTCGCAAAAACAGTGAACTGAGTCTATTTGGGGTCGGGGTGGGGTTCAAGTTTTATTCCGTAGAGTTACGTGACGTTACAAGGGTAGAAAAGTGGGAGTCAATTTGGGGTGGGGGGTTGAAATGTTGGTTTTTATTCCCGGGAGAGTTACGTGAACGTTCACAGGGGGGGTAGGAAAAGGTTGGAGTCAATTTGGGGTCAGGGGTTGGAAAGAATGGTTTTATTCCCAGAGAGTTACGTGGACGTCCAACAAGGGGGTAGAAAGGTTGGAGGTCAATTTGGGGTGAGGGGTTGAAATGTTGGTTTTTTAAATTTTCATTCCCGTAGAGTTATGTGACGTCACAGGGGGTAGGAAAGGTGGAGTCAATTTGGGGTCAGGGGTTGAAAGAATGGTTTTATTCCCAGAGAGTTACGTGACGTCACAGGGGGTAGGAAAGGTGGAGTCAATTTGGGGTCAGGGGTTGAAAGAATGGTTTTATTCCCAGAGAGTTACGTGACGTCACAGGGGGTAGGAAAGGTGGAGTCAATTTGGGGTCGGGGGTTGAAAGAATGGTTTTATTCCCAGAGAGTTACGTGACATCACAGGGGTAGGTTGGGGTTCGAAAGGATGGTTTTATTCCCGGAGAGTTACCTGACGTCACGGGGGTAGGAAAGGTGGAGTCAATTTGGGGGGTCGGAGTTGAAAATATGGTTTTATTCCCCTAGAGTTACGTGACGTCACAGGTGTAGAACAGTGGAGTCAATTTGGGGTCGGTGGTGGCGAGTTGAAATGTTGGTTTTATTCTTGTAGAGTTACAGGAGGCCACGCCCCTTTTCGACCTCATTTACGTACATGAGCTCATCAATAATGTGGAGTCGATTTGGGGTCAAGGGTAGCCACACCCCCTTTTACACCTCATCTACGTATATCAGCTTATAAGACAAGTGGAGTCTATTTGGGGTTAGGGGGGGCCACGCCCCCTAATATGAGCTCATGTACGTACATGAGCTAGTAAGACAAATGGAGTCAATTATGGGCTCCTGTACGTACATGAGCTTACAATACAAATGGAGTCAATTTGGGGTCAGGGGTGGCCACGCCCCCCAGAATGGTGGAGTCTATATGGGGTCAGGGGTGGCCCACGCCCCCCAGAATAGTGGAGTCTATATGGGGTCAGGGGGGGGCACCACGCCCCCCCAGACTAGTGGAGTCTATATGGGGTCAGGGTGGCCACCGCCCCTTTTGGGGTTTTGGGGGTTTGGGGGTTGCCCCGCCCTTTTTAGGCCTCACGTACGTACATGAGCTTATCAGGAGGGGGGAGGGGGGGTAGCCATGCCCCTGGGGGGGGCGGGGGGGGGGGGGGGGCGGGGGCGGGGCTTAGTGGAGTCTATATGGTAAAACAAAGACTATATACTGAAGGAAGATAGGAAGGCTCAAAATAGGAATGTTAATATACTAGTTGCCAACTCCAAAGTGAACACAATAGTTTGACCGCTCAGTGTTCAGATGGCGTTGTAGGTATATCGCATGTCGTCTGTTTGTTTATATTTAGAATTTGACAGTTGACACAAACGAAATCATGGCGCCAACAGTGAATAAGTTACACAAATGTGTTGTTTGCAATAAACGAAAAGAAACCGATCCTCATTTGGTGTTTTACAGGTTCCCTATGGATAAAGAACGGTGATTACTAACAATATAATACATTAAATATGTGCTACTAATCAGTAAAACCCCACTGATATTTGATAAGATTAAGGCAAGGCATCCGCAGTACATTTTTTTGTTTCAAACTTTTTTTTAAAGTTTACTGAGTAACTTTATGACTTCATGACACTCAAACCAGCAACCAAGCAGTGCTGTGCCAATTCAGGAGTGTTAAGAGAATAAAAGTGTTGGTTTAGAGAGTAAAAGTGTTCAAGGTATGTCAATAAAACTATAGCCTACAAGGTTAGAAAGGTTAGAAAAAAACTTCCAAATTCCTAGCCTAACCGAAACTGATTAGTATCACAGCAAACATGCCGATAGATGTCCAAAGGTTAGACAGATCAAGTATCGGTGATGATCCAAAATCAGTGGCTAAAAGATCGAAAAAGTGGAGAAGCAGCTTCCAAATTTATTTAGAAGCACTAGGGAAAATGGATAATAAACAGCAGAAACCATTCTTACTTCATACTGCAGGTTTAGAAGTTCAGGAAGTTTACAGAAGACAATTGAAGGGCTCACAAATCCATTTGCTCCTCAAGCAAATATGTACTTTGAATGTTATTAGCTCATCGAAGCCTCACAGGAATCAGGTGAGACAGTAGATTCATTTGTGACTAGGTTAAGGAAATTAGCTTCAACTTATGAATTTGGAGATCTAGACCAGAGGTTAATAGAGCAAATTATAGTAAAGAATAACTCGCAAGACCTTAGGAAGACATTGCTACAAGGAAAAGTAGCTAACCTTGCAGAAAGTTCTAGAAATAGCAAGAGCGCATATTTCCCAAGCTAAAAAAAGAGTAGCTGAGTCACAGCTAAGGAAATACATTTGGCTGTAGCTCCGAAAATAGCCATAGGATTTTTTCAAAAATAATCTCATTGTGATTCCCACAAAAAGTTACCTTCTATGGCTTAACGTAACCTAACCCAACCTAACCTAACCTAAACTAACTTTTAAAGTGATACGCTCAAGAGTGATTATATTTTCTCTGCAACATGCTATAAGTCAAAACTATAGAATAGTAGAATGTTTTTTTGTATGCTGGTGAAATAGGATGGCATAACATAGTAGATATCACCTAGATGCTTGATTTGGACGAACTTCATCCAAATTCAGGAATTGAGGCAAAAAACCTCACGGCAACTAAATTCAAGCTATTGTGTGTGCAGCAGGCATTCTCCACCAAAAAAAACCTTCATCCAGCTTCTGATAAACTTTGCCATAATGCCTGCCCAGATCAACATGTAGAAGGTATGTGTTATCTATTTTATTTATGTGTTTAGTCATTACAATATTATCAACTGATTTTTCATCAGTGAGACATATTTTTCTACATAAAAAGCCTGCATCTATTGCACATTACAGGTTCTACTAGCTGCACCAGATCAGATGTTGACCCTATAAAGACAAGTGAGTTATTGAAAAATGCTGATTTAATTGTAGCCATATAAAGCTTAGATGCCTTTTTACATGTTGGTATGCTTCAAAGAAAAATGAAAGGTGAGTATACTCGCAAGCACTTTTGCCATACTTTATTCTGATAGCAGAATAAAATACACAGAAAGCACTTGCCAGTAATCTCACCTTTCATTTTCCTTCATGGCATTCTGCTCATCCTATTTATATTTTTTTTTCCATGTGTAATTTTGGATATTTCTATTCATATATGTATGTATGTCGAATAATTTATATAACTGCAGTACATAATTGAGTAAAATGATTTTTGTGTGCTATATTTTTGAGTATATATTTATATACGTACATATATTTTGTATAATGCACTTATTGTTGAAATATATATTTTCAGATACATCAATAGATTTACACCACCAAGCAAATTATACATCAAATTGGTTGGTGACTTATCCACACGAGAATTTGCACAACCTTGAATATGGTGTGTATTTGATGTGCAGTATTTGAAGTGCAGTTTGTATATGTTTAGATTTTCTGAAATGGTAAGTGCATCACAATTATTTTACATATAGTTAATCTTGTAGGTACCTATTCCTGCTCTGGAGAATAGATCATTGAGATAGGAGCTTCAGCCTTGAAACATGGTAAATGGTCTATGCTTTTGGTAGATATTACAGTTTTTCTTTTACTAACTAGAATTCATATAGTAGGTAAAGATTGACCTTTAAGATTTTGCTTTATTATGGTACATATATATTCACTTTGTCTTCAGTGAAAGAAAAAGTGTTTAGACTAATAGTTAATATTATGGCTATAGGGTTCATCTATCAACTGACCAGGGAAAATTCCAAAGAAGATTGTGGAAATATTGAATTAAGCGAAAATGCTCAATCAGATATTGGTAAGAAAAATTGTTTAGTAGTTTTTTTGAATATATTTATGCATAAAATACTTACGATTTTACCAGCCAAATGATAAAGTATAATATGGCATTTGTTTCATTTCATATTATTTGCGTTTCCAAGAATTTACTGTGGTTACCAAAGGATACTTGCAGATAGTGAAGTGTACAGTAATGCCACAGTAACAAGCATTATGGATAATATTAGTTGCAGTTGCTACAAGGGTTAGTCCTACTACAAATATTATGACTGCTAGACCTACATTTGCTACTAATACTGCTACTACTACTAACCCCCCCCCCCCCCTACTGCTGCTACTACTACAACTACTACTAATGATGATGTTGATTGTAGCATTCTCAATGGAAATGATAATTTACAAAAACCTGAAATACAGTATGAGACCATACAATTAGGGTTACATGCAGAAGGAGAACTAACATTCACAACCATGAAATCAAATGGTAAGAGGATACATGAATCAATTTTTTTAAGAGAGCAAAACAAAATATTTTTCCCCAATAAATGGTCAGTTCTGAAATATAAAAAATTAAATGAATAAATAAATTTTAAAAAGTATATATATATATATATATATATATATATATATATAATTTAATAGTTATTCTTATGTTTGCACTATGTATTTAATTCTTGAAGAAAACCTTTTTTAGTATTATATTTTCTCATTTTTATAATTATATTAGAGTTTATTTGCATGTAATTCATCATGCAATTTTGGTTTGCTTGGATGTTATTTATTGGTTTACAATTTTTATGTGTTGTTTTTTTCTTATTTATGTATAATTTATTAAAGTTTATTTGCATGTGATTTATCTTGCATTTCTATTTCCAACCCCCTTTTGATTATTTTTGTGTGATACAATGTAGTGAGTTATTTTGTTCCTTTTGTTTGTATATTTATACATTTATTAGTTTATATTACTAAAGAGTATATATGAGTGCATCATGCATTTCCGTTTCAATAAAAAAAAATTACAATTGTGTTTTATATACACCTAATATCTCTCTTGTACAGTGGCCTACAAACTGTAATTAATGTATGCCTACACATATCCACTTGTGGCTAAGTTTAACAAATCAAATATACAGTATGTTTTACTTTTTTCGAACATGATATTGTATAGAACATCTAAAAATTATTGTAATATACAATACTGAAATTTGCAAGAGAATTTACTAAATCATAAGAGATATTGTTATTAAGTTTCTGAAAAATACACTGAGAAATATAAGGATATGTATTCTTAATCTATGTATGTACCTATTTGTAAATTTGCAATTTAGTTTTCTAAGATTTAAGAATGTCATAAATATAAGAATAAAATATACTGACGTAGTAACTGCAAATTATGAACAAATTTTTCGCAAAATTTACAATCGAATTCCATCCTATATTCCCGTAAGCATTACCGCTCTGAATGTTAACCGTTCGCTCAATAGATGGAGCCATTCGTTTCGCATGGGAGTATCTGGCATCTTTTCCTCGCACATTCATTTGAGTGATGTTAGGCTCAGCCTTCCTATCTTCCTTCAGTATATAGTCTTTGATGGGGTCTTTTCCTCTACTAACACCCACTTGCTCATACCTTGAGTATTGCTGAGTTAATGTTGACTTTTGAGGTTCTTTAAAAAATATTGGAATAATACCTGTTAAATCGGGATTGATTCTTTTTGCGAGTCATGTCCCCTTTAATTGTTTTCAATGTAATGGGGGCGTTTACCACCTCCCCTCCAATCACTGCACCTACATTTTCTTTAAGAGGAGGGGAGGAGGAGGTCCCGTGAGCGATATAGCCGGCATAGGTGGTTTTTGGATATTAAGTGAGACGTGTCCGCTACTACTAACAGCTGCCGTATCCAACTTGCCAGTACCCTCCAGGCTATTAGTATCACCATCACAAACCTCTTTATTTTTCATTAACCTCTCGTAGTAATGGCAGGGATAACGTAAAACTCCTTCATTTTCAATTAAAAAGACTCCCTAACAAACTCGCAGCAATAGGCAATAAAACTGATAGAATAGTCCCCCCTTTTACGACTTTTCAGTATATTTTTCTTCTTAGATATGGACGTTGTTTTCAAGGACACAAGATGAATTTCTCGTCTACAATTTCTTAAGTGTTTAATAAACTTCTTATCTTGAGTTAGATTACCACAAAGAAAATTTCTAAAAATTTCCGAGAGAGTAGACACCAAACCACCGTTTAAGATGGGAATGACTTTACTTCTTTCACTGGGTGATAAACCAGAGATGAATAAAATAAAGTTTTTGTTTTTTAATTTTTACGTATTAAAGGTTGCTTACGGTTCATATCCATACAATTTGAGATTCATCAACCCAGGAATTGAATTGACTCGGATAACCTTTCCAATGAACGTAATATTGAGTTTTATTATCTTTCCTCCTCCTTCCCAGAATAGTGATATCATACGTCTCTGGTAGATTTGTGCGAATTAATTCTTCACGATAAAATACCGCCCTTTATTTCTTCACCCGCTAAATCTTCAAGAAGTATCGACCGGATTTTGCCTTGTATCCACTTTTCGGATTTTAAAAAATTTTTCCAGAGTATTTCAATTGTATATCGCCCCTCCTAAAATTGCGTTGCGACGCTCACCTCGGCAATACGTACAACGTCTCCAACATTCAAGAGCGAAATGGCGGGAGGATTAACGAGAACAGCCTTTTCTTTTTATACATACTCGAGAATTGACGTTCAATGTCAGCTCTATATCCGTTTTTAATGCGTGAACCTCCCTTGCGGGTGCGACCCAAACTTCTATGGGGGGTATGATTATAACTCTGAACAATGTCGCGCAAGATGTTAATGTATTTTAAGGTATTCTTATGTGTGAGATATCTATATATCCGACCCTTAATAGTCCTTATGACTCTTTCAGCTATAGAGGATTTGATTTCTCTCGAATAAACGCTATATAATTTTATTTTTGTACTATCTATATTCTCTGACGTGTTGTTATAATATTCCTACCCTCATCGCTATTCAAACGTGAAATTCCCCAAAATTCGGTAGATTCGATAACCTTCTTCAAAGCGCGACGCATAGTAACACATCCTTCTTTTTCAAGGGAACAATTTGTAGATATCTAGAAAACACGTCAATAAAGACTAGCAAATATTTAAACCCATTATTATACCGAGCTAATTTGGACATATCAGCTAAATCGGTGCTCGCTATTACTCGCGGTTTGGGTGACATGATTTTTCTTCTGGGGAATTTTTTTCGAGTGACTTTATGCAGTGTGTAAGACTTTTGCCCACGTAAGAATTCTTTAACATTTTCACGAGTAATTTGGCTATTCAGATTTTTCGCTACTCCACCCCGCTGAAACTACCCACACCCCGTGCATCTCCGTACAAAGTTTTTAGCAGTTTTATCTGTTCTTTATCCATATTGGTAAGCTATTTGATATTCCGTTCACCCAGAATATTAGTTTCGGAGCTGTAACAGTTCAGGTGTTGGACGGAGCGAAGTCTACTAACAAATAACCGTAGCGGTTACGTGATAGGGCCTTTTTATATATGTCCGAAAAAAGGCTGAAGATTTTTGACGGCCAAATAACTGCCGACCTAAAGTTTCAATTTGACTAAAATCCCGATTTTTCATTAGAATATAATGTGAGCAATTCAAGCTTATACTTCTACTAAACTTGCCCAAATGAAACTTATTCTGCGTTATGAATATAACTGAAATAGATGAATGACGTCCCACTGTGAAGGCGTTAGTCACAATTTATTATCACTAGCCTCGAGGAAGCAATCATCGAGTATGAATAATAGACCTTTATTAACCTCCGTCTCCCCCTTTTTCAGCGTAATCAAAGGGATTTAAAATTTCTTTGGATACTTTAAATTTGGGACCTATTGAGGGATGCGTTTCGAGGGGGTGTTCAGATACCCCGCAATATAAAATGTATTGGAAACGCGTTTCATAGAGTTCAATGATTTTTTGACATAGGACGGACTTGCCACTGTTACTAAACCCCGCGATGATAATACGAGCGGGATTAGCGAACGGGTCTAACAACTGCCCAGGGAAGGGACCTGTCGCGGCCATGATGTTAGCGCGTTCAAGACTATAGTTGTGTACTTTACGCGCTCCTTTTTATATACAAGCCTTAATAATAATTAGGGTGAATGGAAGTTGACGGCAATAATATTTGTTTAATTTCCATAATGAAATACATACAGGTTTTTCCTACAATATAAAAAATAGAACGTACAGTAAAACAAATGCAAAGTATAATAAAAAATACAAGATAATATTCAAAAATATAAAAACCTAACTGTGTATATGATAATAAAAATACATTATATACAATATAATCTATTTAAAATATATGAATATAAGATAAAATATATAGTAAAATATACAAACTATGACACCGGTCAAAGATGATACGACCCCCGTTTAACTGGAGGAGAGGGTGAAACCATTTCCCATCGAGAAGTCAAAGACGTCGAAGAGAGAGAGGAATTAACATTGTATATTTTACTATTCTCTCTTCGACGTTTTGAACATCCTTTCACTCGTGGGAAATGATGTGTAGGGTCGGAGGAATAGGAGGAGTAGGAATTCTCGAGGTGCTAGGAGCGGAAGGAATATTTTAAAATTGGAGACGATTGAGGCTACTACCGGCGCCACCACAACCCTCTCTAGCTCCTCCTCCTCTGCTACCTCCCCACCCCTTCCCCCACCTCCTCCTCCGACTTACCCTCCTCCACCCCAATGTCTGGATGTCCATACGCCAACGATTTATAAGGTGTCACATAATATCTTGTCCTCTAAAGGACAGAGAGATACCTTTCGCTGGCTCGTATGACACATACGTGCCTCCTAATCTTTGCAAAATTGTGCACACGAGTATAAGTAATCTCCATTCTTTTTTTTCGATTTACAGCTCGATACTGGTCATGTGGAATGGTCTTTTGCCAGCACCTTTGCACACCTTCCAAGGTGTTACTACGACTAGTTTCCGTCAGATACGAATAAACTTTAGGTTTAACGCCGATGAATTCCCTCATGAGTTCAGCCCCGGTTTCAACCTTCACTAACCCGAGTTTCCCCCTTACGTGACTCATCATACAATTCGTGAGTTTTGGGGAAATTACTCAAATCCATGTAAGGTTTGAGCACACCCTTCAGTTCCCGATTGAGGTTATCAGTCACCAGGGAAAAGAACAAGCTGTCAGTGTCGGTATAAAGGAGCTGAACTCAGTGTAATAGAACCGATACATCATCTCCTTCGCCATGTCTAGTTATACTGAAACCGATCAAATCGGGGATCAGCCATAACAGACTCTTTGCAATGGTTACAAATGTACCTGTCGTTACCAGTTTTTCCAAAGACTTGTACTTGTGGTTTGGACACATTCCTGAGGAGAGAGGCTTCACCGGTGGTGACGACAGTTCGGGTAGAAATAATTCAATGAATTTTTAATAGTGACACCGAAAAGACCATTCATTATGATTTTGATGGTGGTTCCTCTTGTCCGGATCGGTCTCTTAGCTCGCCTTTCGGCAATTCTCCAGAATATATTCCCTCAAATAAAAATCCTGTTTGAATTTGTACACTTTCCTTATTACATCAACTTCGAGACCGAGCCTTATCAACGTTTGTAATAAGGGAAGACAGATCAAGTGATTACGCATGGGTAAATGCGTACCCGTCAACTTAACATTTTTCTTGGTAGCTTCACCTTGAACTTATTCATTAGGTTTTTACCATAGGGCGATAGATCCTGGTGAGTACATTCATGTGATGAATGGCGAGAGGGAGATCATCCGTCCTATAGAGCAACATCCGTCTAACTGGTTTGGTATCGAGCAGTATGAAAATAACCGTATTCACCCTGTGAATCAATGGCGGTAATATCGCTAGCGACAAAACTTTCTAATTCGACAGGGGAAAGTTCGTTTATTTCACCCAAGGGCATTTTGTATTTACTCATAACTGTGGGATACAAACTGTGAAATCAACGTATAATATATATGATTGAGGATCACCCACCTAAAACTGGGATTAATTCTGGATTATTAGCTACGCATTGCCTTCGAACTAGACTACAAAAACCGCCGCGGATGTTTTTACAAATTAATTGATAGAAGTTCACCATTCGAAATGAGGGGGAGACGAATTTTAGAGGAATATAGGAAAGCATCGAGTGAGAGAGAGGTAGAAGTCAGGTAACGGGCGGGGTCTAGTCCGAATTGCGCCATGGCAGCCTTCCTCCAAGCTAAATAAATGTCGGCTAATAATCCCACATCATTAACAAATACAAAGTGGGGTAATCTAGAAGATTGGTGCAATTAACGGCGTGCATAGCCCCCGCTGGAAAGGGTTTCTCCAGTAAGTTTCCGAATCGAAACACTCTCGAGAAGGGATGCCGGGCTTTCGCAGGATATTGAAACCCGTCACATAATCATAAGGGTTGTACTGTACCCCTACCAAAACTAAATCGAGACAATCCCGAGAATACTGGGTTAACAACTACGTGCGATTTCGAGGGAACCTTTCTGCTTGATATGACTCGAGGCGAGACTAGAAAGGGTCCCCTAATCACGTTGTTGCTATCCACGAATCTCAGATTGCCCGATCTTGGCCGAGTAAAATTTACTACCCTCGTGTTTCAGAATTTCAAAATCATGCTGAGCCCCCGCCTCTTTCAAGACCAGGGCGATGTCATATGACAAATTGTGTACAAACGCTGTTAAAGTTGGCTCCTTAAATTGCATATTCAAATTACACTGTGACACAGTGCACACACAAAGTTGTCCCGTGCCACAAAATGAGCGTGATGTCGCATTTTCGTGACTCCAGCCTTGAATTCGACGTTACATCCTTCGCAATGAGTGCTCACTTCAAACTTATGGGTGGATTCAGGAGTCATATGTAAAGGATACGCACGCATTCATTCACGCAATAACGCCCAGTCCCGGTTCATGTTCTGCAAACAATCATCAACGCATTTCTCTCCGTGACTTAGTCTATGGGTACAATATTCCCCCGTTCTACCATCAAACGATCACGTAGCAGTATGCGAAAGCTTTCTGCTGAGATACTATTCTCGGATCGTCTTCTCCGGTCTTCGGTTGAATATTATACGCCTCAAAATCCAGGAAAGCCATGTGCGAGATTGGCAGCAGAGCCTTAACTTTAGTAAACTGTTTAAATTGGCCGTGTTCTGGGTATTCGACAGTGGTTCGAGCAGTACAGGCCTGTGTGTGTGCCTCACGGATGGTGGGGGACTATTAAACAAAGTCAAACAATTGTAACACATACCACCCGCGTGCTCAATCCCCCGCCCCTGCTTGAATCCGTGTCGGAACTTCTTCACGAATGCCAACATATCCGTAATCAACGCGACTTGGTCGTCAGTGATTGATAACAACGTGACCAAATGAGGGCTTTGGCGGGTTACACCTTTCCTCGCCAGATGTTCCGTCCAATGTTTTTTCCGCTGTTTCCCCATGACTAATTTCACATAATTTATACAGATATATGTTGAGGTTATTCCCCTTTTCTAATGTTTTGAAAGAGTCATGGTCAACGGCATATCTGGCGAGTGTTTGATATTAAATTGCCCCACCCCTCCCCATCCTCCTCATTAAGACACGAGGGAGGTTGTTAATACGTGTGGGAGGGTTATCCCGGAGTACAACGTACGCTTCTAACGCTGTAACGACACAGTTGTACCCGGACTGAATATTGATAAACCTGATCACTACCGCGGACTCCCTTGGGATACACCTTGAAGTTATTAATATTCACTAACTCACGCCGCGTGATATGAAGTTAACCCTATCCAGCGAGGTCATACACCAACCCGAACCCTCAGTACGGTGAGTCTCTCTTCCAAGTTATTAGCTATAAACTCAATAGCCTCCTCCTCCCCAGGGAGTCATAGATCGAGTCAATGTAGTGAGGGTGGGTGGAGTACTACATAAAAAGCACTTTTTTCATTCATGTAGCTAGCATCCTCCGCTGGTGATAATAAACGCACAAAAGTATAGCATAGCGAGCGAATACCTCTTTCAAGGAAGTTACTGTGCACATCTTCGCGTAATCGGCTATGCTACTACTTAACTTCATTGCCACGTCAATGTGTGACCCTACTGCAGCCGCATAATGAATGTACTCACTACCTTACCTTATTACCCTCCGTTCTTTCCTCGTGAGTGAAGATCCCCCTCTGGTTCCTACACCTCCACCAACGCGCGATGCTTCATTATTATTATTATCCCCATCAAATCTTCATCTAATGGAAGTCTTCAGCAAAGGGATCTGTAAAGATAATTTTTAAATTAGCACCGGAGTGAACGTATTATAATAATAATAATAATAATAGTAATAATAATAATAATAATAATAATAATAATAATAATAATAATAATAATATTTTACCTGGATCGGAGGGTGGTGAGGATGATTCATCATGGCGGTTAGAGGCTTGGACATTTTCTTTAATGACGTGACAATCTGTGTGATAACAAATTCATGAATATGGTGTGACATAACATGAACGTGGAGTTTTTATGTACTATATTATAAACCCGATGCCCATTGTTAGTCATACAGTCTACATTCAACATGTGTAGCCATCACATCATATACGTGAATAGCTGCCTGTATAGGTACATTTCCAGCAAAATCGGGCGTGTAAATTTACCAATAGGTTAGCCGTCCCTATATCATTACCGAAAAGGAGTGGAATATGAAGTGGGGCTAGTGGGGAGTCATTCTCCCGAAATTATATTACGCTATTAAACCAGGAGACGTTGATTTTACTATTCAATTTAACGCGATCTATAACGAGTCAGATGGGAAACGCGTTTATACGTATATTTATAAGTCCATTTCGGGTTTGTTGGGTGGTGATATGAATGTCATGACTAGAGCGTTTAATACGGAAATTATTGAACAATTATCTGAATTTTACGGAGAACATATTCGCGGAGCTATCCGCAGGATGGTTTATTCTCATGGAATGATGACAGAAGAGAATGAGCATTCCACATATCGATGCAGGAGCAGCCAAAGTTGATATGATTGATTCAATTACGAATTAAACTCAGTGCTAAAGCAGCTAATATGTTTGGTTTCAATGAAAAAGTCAGGTATTTAATATACAGTTCGGGTGCGTTGAGACCTCATCACGGTAGAAATATATTCCATCAAGGTGTTGACTACGTTTACCTGTATTCGGGTATCGTTCAACCTACCATCTTGGGTGATAAAATGGTTAATCTCTTAGTCTGCTTCACATTAGGATGTGCATGTGGTAAAGGTCCGCAAAATGCCATTTATAAACCTTTAAATACCATTGACGTATTGATTACATTACTATCTATGTCTCGGATCAGAACGGTGAAGAAATATGTTTATGAAAAAAATGGGGTTCCATCATGCAGTCTGCATAGACCTAGATAAAACGCTATCGAACTTTTCTTATAAATACCATACGTGACATATACCCATCATAGTATTTAACCGACATGGCTGGTGAACACACCATATATTTGAGCAGTCTCGGCTGTTTAGACACGTATACCAAAAATACACCTTCGAAATTTGCCAATAGATTACCTACACCTATATTATTACCTAATGGGGTTGAATATGAAGTAGGTTTAGCTTCGATCATGTTCCCTGGGGAGTTATTACGCTATATTATCCAAAGATGACTTATTCACTCTCGAATTTATTACAGAGCGTCATAAACGTGATAGGCATACATATTTGTATAGACCGAGAATAGCAATGTTAGCGGGGGATATGAAGAGACTCGTGAGAGCTCTTAATAAGGACGTGTATGATTATTTGAAAGTTTATTACGGTGATAATTTCATAAATTATTTTAATAGTAATGGTATATTTCATTGGGATGAAGATTTAAGAGAATTACTATACCACGTATCAAGAGAGAGAAATTGAGAACGGGGGACGTTTAAAAGTATATACGTCAATTTAGCGGAAAAGCCGCGAAATTATTAGGTTTTCATATTAATACCGGTTATGAAATATATGGCGGGTGTGAACTGAATGAACACATTTCCCTTGATTCTCTACCTGATAATTGTGGGGTAGATTATATATACTATGTGTATACGGATATAGTTCAACCGACGTTTTTTGGCAGGAGACTAGTAAATATATGGACTGTTTTACTTTAGCAAGTGGTAGAGGAAAAGGAATACATAATACAGTCTACAAATTGTTGAACACGAACATCTTGGATCAGATTTCTAATCTTATCACGGATCAGAATGGTCCACCTTTTACATTTCACTAAAGACTCGAGTGTACTTGCCTGCTCTGTATAAAACCTAGAGGAAAATTAGATGAATAGGTGCGTATATAATTCGATGTTCACCCTTGGTATTCCTTATTCGTGATCGTAACACCCTCGAGTGAACTAGAACTTGCGAATCAAGCTTCACTTAAATTGTTGGGAATAGTATAAAAACAGTAAAATGAGTGTTATTCGCGCCTCCTTCAGAGGCGGAATTTAAAAGACTATTTTTATCAGACCCTTTATTAAGAGAGGAGCGGGATTTGAGGATATTTCCGTTTTTCTATCCTGGCCGCAGAAGGGGAAGCGTTTTTTTTCGGCCATAAGTGGCATTGCACGTAAAGTGCTTCCTTTTCTATTCAATGTCGCAAAACCTTCAGTTAATGAATTCGGTAGATCTGTGTAATCTGATATGGTAAACAGCGGTTTACCTTTAAAAGAATCCATAAAACGAAATGGTATAAGGGCCCTCAAAAACTACGGACGAATTTTAAGCGGTACTGGAAGGAGAAGGAGAACGAGACGAAGAAAACAGTGAAACGATAGTTAGACGGTCGAGTGTGGGAGGAAGAAAAACGGAGGAAGAGGAAGGGCACACGAGTTAAATCTAGGAGTAAATATAATAAGGACGTGTACGATCTTTTGTAACTCATTCATCAATTGACATTCGGCGGGTACGCACTCGTTTCTACCCTTCATCTAAAATTATATAAACACAAAACATGGCTAGCGTAGTTCCTAACATACCCTGAACTGGTAATCAAGTTCCTGTTCATCGTATATTTGCGGGTATATCAGAATTGTTCCCGAATGTAATAGACAGAGAATTATTGAAACTTCAATTAATTCAAAGGAATTTCTGGATTTTACACCTTGTAATATTTCCATAAATCAAGTTCTATCTGATAAATATATAGAATTTCGCGTTAATGGGGTGGCAGGTTCTTTCTTATGATTTGTCAAGTATAGCTTTAGAATTATATATCACAATAGATAGGGACGACACGCAATTAGCGGATGATGTCCATGGTATTAGTAATACATTATTTAAATCCGCTTCCGTTTTCTTGAATGAAAAGTTGGTGGAATCCTGTCCGGTATTTAACTATCAATCATATATCAAAATGTTGAAAATGATAAAAACCCTCGGCATTACCTACCACCGGCCGGGCGGGATTTTTATATGATGACTATCATGTAACACACGGGGTAAACTCGGCAATTTACTGCCAATACCTTCGGTCAAACCAGCAGGTGGGAGACGAAAGTTATGGGTGACATTAAAACGAGGGGCGTGCATACATATTTTCCACTTCTTTTGGATATAGCGACTATAGACATGTATTACGGATTCGGTTGATTTGAGACTTAGACTCGAATTAACGAATAATAACTGGGTTATGGGCGCCCACACAGACGACATTTAAATGTGCTGATTGTAGAAAAGGCTAAATTATGGATCGTAGAGTTACCCCACATTATAACGCAATGTCGGCTTAAATGAAGCGATAGCAGTGAATCTATACAATATATATTTGATAAGACTTTATACAAGACATACGTTATTGGGCAAAATGAAAATTCGATTTTAATTGATCAGCCTTTTAACAGTTGTATACCTGAAAAAATCACATTGGCCATGATTGATATGGAAACATTTTCAGGTGATTACGCGACCAATAGTCTATATTTTCATTCTTTCGATTTAAATAATATACATATTACCGTTTAATGTGAATACTGTATATAATATTCAATGTAGTTTCCCTAATACCATCATGCAATTATATCACGAGACGCAGAAAAGTATAGGGGGGCGGCGGTGATAATCTGATCACTTATGATAGTTTTAAAAAATGGTAGAGCTATTTAACTGCTTTAGTTTTGTGGTGGTAAGATGTTGAAGATTCAGCCAGTGGAAATTTCGGCAAACCTGCAAATATCGATCAGGCGGGTACGGCTACGCCTAACCCTTGCATTATTTTACTTTTGTGGGGATACCAAGGGTATTTTAACGGTGGATGCGGATAGGGTTATTCAGCGTGATGTTAGGGGTTAAATGGAATGGATACAAAAGAAATTGAAATAAGTTTAAAAGGTTCACTCGGTGACCGGGTTAAATATTTAGGTGTGTTCGCTTCGGATGAAGTAGGATTATTAACCTTTAGTTTTTATATCTAATACATTATCTTCGTCTACTGATATTAATATTGTTGGTCATTGGGTATGTTTTTACGTGGAAAAATCACCTAGAAATATAATCTTCTTTTTTGATAGTTACGGTATAAATCCAAAAGTTTATTCGAATGACTTCTCTAAATTTATATATGCACATCCCGAATATAACCTCTATCAACTAATAAAACAAATACACCTGATAAATCGTACAAGTGCGGTCTTTACGTTAGTTTTTTTGTTCATTGCGTGAGTCACCGAGGTGTGAAAGCAGTATTATCATTAATACAAAATGTATTCTCATTCACTCGTTTGGGAGGTAATGATAAATGGATAACGGGATATTATTTTTAATATTTGAAAAAGTTTAAATGTTCACATTGGAGGTCCGGGGTCAAACGTGCTATTACGTACAAGGAATGTCTCCGCATCTTGAACAACTAAGGTAAAAGCATATTTTTCTTTGATTTTTTATATTACTCCATTTACATTCTATTAAGGTATATCTATATATGTATCATACACCCTTCAATCACATAACTTTTTTTACTTATTTCAGGATGAGCTGTGAGAATCATTCACCCATGAACGTCGGTGATAAACTGCTAAGACGTCTTAGTTGTTTCCTCTTAAACGTTTTTCGGCATATTCAGGTTAAAATAAGGATACACGTGGGAAGTTATATGGGATGCGTGCTGAGACGGTCTGACAGCGATTAGTGTATTGAATTTGTAAACTGTCTTTATGTGGTCAATAAATCCTTATGAATAATTATATAGGTGTTTTTTACTATGCCCACAATGCATTTGAACGGAAAAAACAGGGAAACGGAGAAAAAGAGTGCGTGTTTCTATGGAATCAGGAAACTATATTAAATAATATATAACACATCGGTTTTTTACATACCTTCACCGGGTTGCTCGTTTCCTTCAGTAGTGGGTGGTGGCGAAGTTGGTCGGGGGTTGCACTGTTGTGGGCTGCCAGTGGTAGTTGTTGCATCTCCTGCTACTTCTTCTTCTCCTGCTTCATGGTCATGACCCGTTTTCACCTTCCTAATAAATGAGTTTGGGGCTCCAACACCATAATAGTAATGGTGTCTGACTTGAGTGGCTACTTCGTCGGCTGACAGTTCACTACTAGAGTTATTTCCCATATCTGAAAGGGAGGAATAATGACTGTTTATATATTCCGCTTCTTTCAACGGGTACATTATTTTATAAGAAAATCTATTCCATATACAGATGAATCTTATTGCTGTTTTTAATATTTACTATACTATATGTTCAAGTAAATGGAAAGTGTTTTATATGCTACTTACTGAATAGTGACGGAGGGAAATGACGTTTCGGTCAAGAGAAATACTTGTAGGGACGGAGGGTCGGTGTGTTGCACTTACTCTATACACTTTGGGTAGGGAATAACATCAATTTTCCCTTGTCGGTTGTATTTATGGTGTTCAGTTGGGAAGTAATAATCAGGTGTGACATATGGTGTTTCGATGAAGTATTGTATTCCAAAGATGAAGTTCACGCCTTGTAGCTATAGAATTATCCCCATTGGAGGAAAATGTGTGGAAGTTTTATATATGAGTCATATGTGTGTGTTTGTGTGTGTGTGTGTGTGTGGATGGTCTTTGTCGTGAGGAAATGATAAGGCTTGTTTATTCGTGTCCTGCGAGTAACATGACTGGAGTGATACTGATTTTGATAAAATGAGTCTGTGTGGATGACCTTTGGTCGTGAGGGAATGATAAGACTTGTTTATTCATGTTAGTCTGAATCATTGCTGGGAGAGGCTTGATGCTTCATCACAACAGGTTTGTAATCAGTGATTGTGATAAGGGGTCTTGGGTAGCTGGGGCTTCCGTAGTTCATTATCTCTTAAAGGATTGTCACATCAAGACGTGAACTCTCGCCATGGCTTCATCAACCTCCTCGTGCAAGTTAGTTTTCTGGAACTTGTCGAAAATAAGTTCCGGAAGAGAAAATACGTGTTTAGTAGTGGCCACTAATTGTGTGACATGCAGGAATTACGGTGTGGTGGCGGACGTCATTCGAGCTATCCGTATGCCAAATTGGCAGGTTTTCGATATTCTCGCACTGGTGCATCATATGCCTGTCTTCGTGATAGGGTATTGAAGGGTCCGCCATTGTGAAAAGACCTGAAATATCACATCTTGGGAAGGCGACGAAGAAGTTGATCTACCCACATAGCTACCTTATTAACCCAATACGGTATCGGCGCTCCAATTGAAGATAATGAATACGCGCAAAAGAGCGTGGCTTATTCAAAGATGAAGATCACGCAGATCGTTTGGGCAGAGATAGCAAACAGATGAGGTTCAATCACTTTTTTTCTTCGGTCAAGAAATTGAAGGAAGAATTATTTAAATCATCGTATGACTATGTCAAATATGTTATCTTTCCCGCTGGCATTGGTCAAAGTGGACTAGTTAATACGACTTGGTTGAATCAATATTTACCTGTGTTAGCTACATTCAGTGATGAAATGAGCAAAATTGGGAAAATATGTTGCGTGGCTATAATGAAAAAGAATTTATCCCTGTTGGAGGAAAGGAGTGTGGAAGATTAATATATGAAAAACTTGTTAGCAAAATTTAAAAGCTTTGAGGTTTTAGATGAAACGTTGTCTTTGATACACGGTCGGGAAAGTGCTGGAGAAGATGTTGTGGTATATACTAGGGCTTTGATGTGAAGGAACAGGTTGAAAAGATATAGTAGTAGCCGTATGTTTCGTTGAAGTATGTTTTTGAAAAAAAAACGAATGCATATATTATCGCGTTCGTGTTTGTACAGTTTTTTTTCTAATGTATGTATTTGTATGGAATATTAATTCATTCCCCTGTATTAGAATTGGTTACAAATATAAAATAACAATTCTGTCTGTAATTTGATTTTTCAACCTAAACTTCTTTCAAACTCGGTATAATAAATAAACAAAAATGTATCACATGTGGATGAAGTCAGTCGCCAAATATCCTTTTATCATGATACTCTGAATATCTAAGCAGCAGTGTGTATATATATAATATATATATATATATATATATATATATATATATATATATATATATATATATATATATATATATATATATATATATATATATATATATATATATATAAAACAAAATGTAACGGCTGAGAGAGAGGAGAGGGAGGGATGGAGGGAGGGAGGGAGGGAGGGAGAGAGAGAGAGAGAGAGAGAGTATATCGCAATGTGCATATATAAATTTAGAGATTTTATAGGAGGAGGACGAGGTAAAACGTCCCGGTTATTTTGATCCAAAACAATTAAAGGGGACATGAGTCACAAACAGTGAACTGAGTCTATGTGGGGTCGGGGCGGGGTGGGGTCAAATTTATTCCCGTAGAGTTACGTGACGTTACAGGGGTAGAAAAAGTGGAGTCACAATGGGGTGGGGTGGGGGGTGAAATGTTGGTTTTTATTTCCCGTGGAGAGTTACGTGACATCAAGGGGGTAGGAAAGGTGGAGTCAATTTGGGGTCAGGTGTTGAAAGAATGGTTTTATTCCCAGAGAAATTACGTGACATCACGGGGTAGAATAGTGGGGTCAATGGGGGTGAGGGGTTGAAATGGTTGGTTTTTTATTTCCCGGAGGAGTTACGTGACGTCACAGGGGGTAGGAAAGGTGGAGTGAATTGGGGTCAGGGGTTGAAAGAATGGTTTTATTCCCAGAGAGTTACGTGACGTCACAGGAGTAGAATAGTGAGTCAATTTGGGGTGAGGGGTTGAAATGTTGGTTTTTTTTATTCCCGGAGAGATTACGTGACGTCACAGGGGGTAGGAAAAGGTTGAGTCAATATGGGGTCAGGGGTTGAAAGAATGGTTTTTATTTTTTCCCAGAGAGTTACGTGACGTCACAGGGGTAGGAAAGGTGGAGTCAATTTGGGGGTGTGAGGGGTTGAAATGTTGGTTTTCATTCCCGTACAGTTATGTGATGTCACAGGGGGTAGGAAAGGTGGAGTCAATTTGGGGTCAGGGTTGTTTGAAAGAATGGTTTTATTCCCAGAGAGTTACGTGATGTCACAGGGGGTAGGAAAGGTGGAGTCAGTTTGGGGTCGGGGTTGAAAGAATGGTTTTATTCCCAGAGAGTTACGTGACATCACAGGGGTAGAATAGTGGAGTCCAATTTGGGGTTGGGGGTTGCGAAAGGATGGTTTTATTCCGGAGAGTTACCTGGCATCACAGTGGGGGAGGAAAGGTGGAGTCAATTTCGGGGGGTCGGAGTTGAAAATATGGTTTTATTCCCCTAGAGTTACGTGACGTCACAGGTGTAGAACAGTGGAGTCAATTTGGTCGGTGGTGGCGGGGTTGAAATGTTGGTTTTATTCTTGTAGAGTTACAGGAGGCCACGCCCCTTTTCGACCTCATTTTACGTACATGAGCTCATCAATAATGTGGAGTCGATTTGGGGTCAAGGGTAGCCACACCCCCTTTTACACCTCATCTACGTATATCAGCTTATAAGACAAGTGGAGTCTATTTGGGGTTAGGGGGGCCACGCCCCCTAATATGAGCTCATGTACGTACATGAGCTAGTAAGACAAATGGAGTCAATTATGGGCTCATGTACGTACATGAGCTTACAATACAAATGGAGTCAATTTGGGGTCAGGGGTGGCCACGCCCCCCAGAATGGTGGAGTCTATATGGGGTCAGGGGTGGCCACGCCCCCCAGAATAGTGGAGTCTATGGTGTCAGGGTGCCACGCCCCCCAGACTAGTGGAGTCTATGTGGGGTCAGGGTGGCCACGCCCCATTTGGGGGTTTGGGGGGGTTGCCCCGCCCCTTTTTAGGCCTCACGTACGTACTGAGCTTATCAGGAGGGGGTGGGGGGAGGGTGGGGTAGCCACGCCCATTGGGGGGGCGGGGGGCGGGGCTTAGTGGAGTCTATATGGGGTCTTTTCCTCTACTGGTGTTTCGTCACTTGAAGGAAAGTAGGTCTGTGTAATTGAATTAAGGATTCAGCAAAAAGAGATAGTTGGATTTCAAATTGATTACATCATTTTCTTATAAGAAAATAGTCTGTATGTCAACGTTTAGTATAGTGTTACTGGATGTAACAAAAAGATCTTCATTTTCTTTCAATGACTTAGCCATGGTTAAATCGAACTGATTTGGTTATTAATTTGCAAGTCCACGAATGGGACTTTTCCTCAGTAATTATCACAATGCCATAGGTGAACATAACTTTTAAAGTATATACAATATCACACAGCACAATGAAACCCATGAAACACAGCATTAGCTACAATCACAACATGGATGGATAGCGATAAACAATCTCAAACCTTTCATGGTCACAAAACTGATTACAACGTGGCCATAACCTGACTATCGAGGAGAACTGATGTTCTCTTACCTGTTCATGATGATAGCTCTGGGGAAACAGGCAGAGCTAAGTCGATTAGCTAAATTGTCACCTTGGTGTCGCTATGATAGAACTATAGTTTGTTACACGCAAATTAATAAGTTACACAAACATTTACCATTCGTATCTATTACCTTTTTACACTGGTTAACTACAAATCTAACTGTGATGAAAAAATCACAGATTTTCTCCTGACATGCCTACTTTGTTTCCTAGATACATACGTACTTGCGTAGAATTCTCAAAGCCTTCATATGGACAAGAATATTTTGAATGCCCAAATAATTGTCTACTTATCTCGTTAGTCAGGTTATTCCTTAAGCGCACAATGACATACAGAAAATACAACGACGGCATTTAGTTCTGCCCTGCTGTCCTTCTTCTAATTCTGTTTAAAATTTGGAGATCAATAACCTTAAGGATTAGTGATTATTTCACAATATCTTGTACCTCGGCCGATTTTCCAAGGCCAGATGTGAATTTGAATTCTTAATTTTAGAAGTTATTCCCAAATCTCAGAGAACAGAATAACTGGAGGTCTGTGGTGAGGTACCGTTACAGTTAAAGGCTGGATCACACAACAGTAAGTAGAGACGGCGACTGTCGTAATGGCTTGGTTTTATATCCTTGGAAAAAAAATCAGCTGATTACGACAACAGTTACGACAGCAATTACGACAGCATTACGTACGTCGAGATGAGATTTGCGACGTACGTAGACGTACACGTATGTCGCTGATAATCTAGGCCACACCCACTTTTAACGTTTTTTTGGAGACGGCGACTGACATGAATGCATTTTCGTCAGACGTAAGTCAATTACAACATATATAATACGGAAACGGACATGAGCGACTTACGTTAACTGCGTCATGAACGTGTTGCAATGCATTTAAAATGGGTTGATGAGAGTTTGCACTCATTCTCATTCCAGGCACTGCAGACAGAGGCACGAGATGGATGAACAGGAAGTTCTGAAGACTGCACAACATCTGGACGTGATATCAAACGCTTTAAATGATGATCCTGAACTTGCACTGGTCATAGGTGGATCATTACTTTGCTATCTTGATATTAAG
>NC_087204.1:63795377-63807877 GCF_015104395.2 Macrobrachium nipponense
ACCCTTCTATTTGAAATATCCTTCTAATTACAACTAGAGGCAATCTGTTTGAAATACTCTGTGCCAGGTAAGTATGCTTCTAATTACAACTAGAAGCAATCTATCTGAAATACCCTATGCCAGGTAAGTATGCTTCTAATTAAAATTACAAATAATCTATTTGGCATTTCCTGTGCCAGTTAAATATGTTTTTATTTACAACTAAAAGTAATCTATTTGGCGTACTCTGTGCCATGTAAGTATGCTCCTAATTACAATTAGAATCAAACTATTTGGCGTACCCTGAGCAAGTATATTTATAAATAACACCAGAGGACATATAAGGCGATAATCGCTCCTTCGAGTTAAAGAGTGAACCGATCGTGAAAGGGTTCTTAGGAATTGGTACCAACTTTTATAGCTCATGTTTTATTAATTTTAAGTCAAACTCCATTTCTACCCTTCTCCACCTAGCACTTTTCCTTACGTCGAACTGGGTCCTTTTCCATAATGAAATGACAGTTTTAATTGACTTTTGTAATAATAACTGTTTCCCTGCTAACCTGGTGTATAGAATAAGGATATCAACTACTGAACAAATATTTCATTACTAAACCAAACGTTTTAACTGTCCCAAAAATGAAGTTTTATGCATACTTTCCATTTACCCATGACCTCAAATTTCACATAAAGTTCACAGAAATAATTCAGGAACATTTTCATGTCACAGACGTTAAATTAACTAAGAACCCTTCCACCATCGGTTCACTCTTTACCTCGAAGGAGCGATTATCGCCTTATATGTCCTCTGGTGTTATTTATAAATATACTTGCCCTGATTGTCAAATAGGGACCTATGTGGGATTCACCAGCAGACTCCTTAAGGTGAGTATCGATTCTCATCGTGGCGTAAGTTTCCATATTGGCAGCAGAACTGCAAACCCGGACACTCCAGTATTAGAAACCACTCCAAAATCTTTAAAACACATATCGATAATAAAGACTTCTGCATTTTAGGTAATACCACCAACCCTCAAGATCTTGTTATTATGGAAACACCTTTTATTAAACAACTCGTTCCGTCGTGAAACCCCCATACGACCTCCTCCCCTCTGTATTTGTCTGGACTTGTTTTGTATATTTATGTTTTTATGTTTACGTTTAGTTAAACGCTGTAACTCCTCTAGGTCGGTCCTTAACCTCTTGTTCTTCAACTCTGTTCACTGTTGCTTTCAATTTTTTTTACCATATGTTCATTTATCTTTCATTTTAATATATGTCCTTTTTAAATGTAATTCCTTTAATTTTAATGTGTATATTTCGTACACTTTGTAAGAATAATTTTTAGCTTTTACATTTCTGAATTATTTATTTTAAGTTTTGTTTTTACAATTTTACTAGATATTTTATTTATCATTTTAACAGCCCTCATGCTGTAATTAATTGGACAATTACGAAACGTCAGAAAAAAGACCGCCCGTACATCTGTGAGTGTCCTCTTCCCTTTATTGATGACTTTATATATATATATATATATATATATATATATATATATATATATATATATATATATATTATATATATATATATATATATATATATATAATATATATATATATATATATATATATATATATATATAATATATATATATACATGCATATACATTCCGGAGTAGTTAGGTAGCATATTTTCTTTAAGATATATGGTGTTAAATTCTCTCGACTATTTACTATGCCTAGTTTTATTGTAAATGTTTTCATAGCGTCTATATAGTTTCGTAATTCCTCAGGGACAGCGTACAGTAGTCGACATATTTCATCTTGAGTAAAATTCCTTAAATGTTCTTTTTATTTCCGTAAACATGTTTCACAATCTTCCGATTTCATCTTCAGTACCTGAAATTATGTATTTACATTATAAAATGGAGTAAGGTATATTAACTTATATAAAGTAAATGCTTAAAAGTGTACATATCCAAAATCAA
Organism: Macrobrachium nipponense; assembly: GCF_015104395.2. Classification (NCBI taxonomy): domain Eukaryota; kingdom Metazoa; phylum Arthropoda; class Malacostraca; order Decapoda; family Palaemonidae; genus Macrobrachium; species Macrobrachium nipponense. The sequence goes on from NC_087204.1 coordinate 63,797,344, forward strand.
TTAAAATTCTGCATTATTTTATAAAGTCTTAGATTGTAAATAATAATAAAATAGTTCATACATTATTAATACAGTATATGAATTCTCATTAAAAACAAAAGTGCAAATCGACAGTTATAGGAGTATACTTCAAACTGTACTTTAATAGAAAGGCTTCATCGTGCAGCAGCCCACATGCTACTTTGTCAGCCAAAGCCGCACTGCAGTTCCTGCATTTTCTAACTACTGAACATATTCTTAGGGATACTGTGTGTGAATCACTTGCGTCCGGAATTGTACTATGTTCGAATTCATGCCAGTGATAATCATCAATTGGCACTCTCCTCAAAGTATCAGGATTTATATCGAAGCTTTGCAAAACTATTGCCATAATTGGTATTGAATGTGGGGTGTTATTGTGTTTTAGGTTAGTCAAGTTAGAATGTAGTGTGACGTTTTCTGCGGTAATGGATGCATCAGACAAACTTGAGTCTATTTCACTTAAAAATATTTTGGTTAGGATAAATCATGTCAGTGTTTCTATGGTTATCCTTTAATATCGAATTCGCTCTACCTCAGAATTGATATATTTTCATATATGTTCACCGAAGGGGAATTTTTAAGTTAATAATAATTTCATCCTCTCGTGGGTTCGAACCAGCTCCCAGCGGACTGAGGAGAAATCAGGACTCCAGTGACATTATCGACTCGGTAACGTGACCTCTTTGTATTTATGGGACCTGGGTTCGTTTCCCTGTATCGGACATCAAAATTTCTTAAAACAAAATCTTTTGAACTTGGATCTTCAGGCTTTGTAGTGACAAGCGTATCCAAAAAAAGTGAAAAGAATTCAAGAAATTAAGAGAGCATTGTTGCTAATACAGTTGCATATGTATCGGGTAAAAATGTGACCAGTAGATTCTACACACACCATACATACACACACACACACACACACACACACACACACACACATATATATATATATATATATATATATATATATATATATATATGTATATATATATATATATATATATATATATATATATATATATATATCTATATATATATATAGTATATATATATAATATATATATATATATATATATATATATATATATATATATATATATATTTATATATATAACATATATATATATATATATATCTATATATATATATATATATATTATATATATATATATATATATATATATATATATATAAATATATTAATATATCCGAATTAAGACTCGATGGATTTCAGCAACGGAATTTTGCAGCTGACTTCGACAAAGGGAAAGTCCTACTCGAGTACTTGACCAGACACAGAAACAAGATGTCACTCTGAGGGCCAGAAAAAATTCAAGGGAAAATCGTAAGGAAACTCGAAGGGTTAAATTTAAAGGGGAATATATTTACACTTAACATTAATCTGCTAATTCAGGGCGCCAGCAAGGACGCTAATGACACTTCAAGGCAGTGCTGGAAACAATTGCTTGGAGCAATGACCACTCGTTTGGGGACACGTTGATTTGCAGCGCAAATATAGGGGCCCAGAGCTTCAAAGTGATGGGAAAGGTCCACCTCACAGCAGGGATGCCGCAGGAATACCTGCAACACAGACGTATTATAAACCCGTGTGCGATACGCAGGGGGTTGGATGTGTGGTTAATATAAATCTTGCATTCTCAGAGCTTTCTCAGAGGATAAAGAGTGAATGAATTACTGGGTACTGAAACGTTACGGTAACGAGAAGGGGAGGGTATGAAGACAACCACAGCTCTTAAATCAAAGTATCTTATAGAATAAGGGAGCATAGCTGTGAGGAGATTGAGGAGGGTAGCACTTAGCAATCGTACGAGCACAGACACAAGAAAATGAAATATATTAAAGGAGACTGCCAACACTCTCGTACTTTACCTTCTTGCTGGGATATTGCTTCGTAAAAGCGCAGACGAAGGAAGGGATTACAATCCAAGGGCGGTGATAAGTGACCAAGGCTAACCACGTGGATGCACGTAGGCACGTGAACAAGGGGTGTAGCCAGCAGGTGAGGAGGAACTCCGAACTGGGCCAGGAGTTGGGAGCGTCTAAGAGAGAATTCCTCGCTCCAACGAGTTTTATTAATCCGTCTTTTGCCTCAGGCGGGTTTAACTGGCGGGTTTCGGGCTGCAAAATCTCGGTGTATTTGCAAAAGTATGGATGGCGGCAGCACAAGAGAAGAATGGAAAGGGCCAGAGAGAGAGAGAGAGCAAAGAAAATTCTGTGGTGCTTGTACTTTAATTCATATTCTAATTGAGTGGCGAAAACAAAGGTGATTCATAATATATACATACACACACACACACACACACACACATATATATATATATATATATATATATATATATATATATATATATAGGTACATATCTATCTACTATCTATCTATCTATCTTATTCTATCTATCTATATATAGATAGATAGATAGATAGATATCTATATATATAGATAGATATATATCTATCTATCTATCTATCTAATCTATCTATCATATATATATATATATATATATATATATATATATATAAATGTTTATATATACATATATATATATATATATATATATATATATATATATATATATATATATATATAGTATATATATATATATAGATATATAGATATCTATCTATCTATCTATCTATCTATTATCTATCTATCAATATATATATATATATATATATATATATATATATATATATATATATATATATATATATATATATATATATATATATATATATACTATGGTCCATAATGGTGTAAAATCCTTTCTTGTAAGATAAATGAAAGCTTTCGACCATCAGTTGTGGTCTTGTTCACTAAAATGTGGTATAACGTCTAAAGAACTGAAATGTAGAAGCACAAATAAACTTTTCAAATGATAGCATTTAAAAAAGTATAGATTATTATTATTACGTTTGAATAGGTGGTTGAGCCCTTGTACTTCCCAGAATTCTTAATGATTTTCGTGGTGGAATGTTTTTATTGTCAACGGCTTGTACTATGCTGGTTGGATGGGTTGTTGGAAAAGTGACCTGTGTGGAGGAAACAATAGAGGAAGCAGCATATCATTGGCACACATATTCCTAAAGTTTGAAATTTTCCCTTTTTTTACATATCTCTTCCCAAATAGCTGCATTATCTGCAATTCCATTATTTCATGTAAAGGTCTCGTTTACGGAAATTGATGTCCCTTCTACTACTCATCACAAAGTCCTGTCGTTACATGTAAAAACAATCTTTGTACCTTTAAAATTTATCATGTGGTTTTTCTCCCTTGTATGTTGCGCAGTTGCACTGCGTGTACTTCCCCTTCTGCAGGCAGCAACGTGTTCTTCCCCTCTCTCACCAACGGAACGCCCACTTTCTCCCACGTAGCAGTCATTGCACGGTATTACAAACTCAAGGCATCCTAGGATGCCTAGCCACTGACCGTCTCCAGTCTCGCTGCCAATGCCACTTGAGCGAACTGGGTAGTGCCACGCTCCATCTCATTCACACATTGAGCAACTCAAAAAGCTAACCGGTGTGTTTGGCCCTGCCTCAGTACAGAAACACATCTCCTTCTCTCACCACTTTCTCCCTGGATCTAGATCAATTGCAACGCTCAATTCCATTAAAGTTTTTGCATACCACAGACTGGCTCTGTTATTCCACACAGCTCGCCCACGGACTAACGCAAAGTGAACGGACTTCCTATATCACCATCATCAAATTCTCATACATTGTTTCTTGCCTTTCCTGTTCTCCAAGCCCCTAAATCTTGCAATGATTTGATATTTGAGCTCTATGACCAGTAAATGTGTAATTGTAAATTAGTGGAAACACCAATTAAAGTAACATTACTCTCTATTACAGTCATAAATTTTGTGATGTGCTACATGTAGTTTTATGTAAAGAAGTGTTAGTAATTTCACTCACCCTTCCCTTTAGTGTTACAACGATCCCTGCATTATAGATCCGTCCATGCGTGGCCCAGGTGTGTCTCCAGTAGATCAACGATGACACCTAATTAACCCTGGATAGGTTTCCCTATATCGCTACCCCTTTAAAGGTGTGTGTGGGTCGAGCTCGACACAAGCGTCTAGAAAAATTTGCCAAAAATCACTAACTTAATTTTTGCTGAATATTTTAATTTCTAAAATCAGTTTAAAGATAAAACTATACTACCGTAAAGATAAATAATACCCATCTACAAATTAATGATTTATTACAAATATGTTTAAAAAATATGTATATAAAAAAGATTAAATTACGAAAATATTTACAAAAAATACAAAATAACCTACATACACACAAAAAATGAGGGAATTCTTCCTAAAACTACAGTTTACTATATGTGACTGCCAGAAAAGGTGTCGGACCAATAAAGGTCAAAATCTGAAAAGAGAAAAAAAGGGTAAATTTTTTTGGCAAAAAAAAAAAAAAATTTCACGAATGTTTTTTGGTACCTAAATGAAATAGGGAGTGGTTAATATTTTTTATAGAATAAAGTCATATTATCCTAGAAGGTAATTATGTAAAAATATTTGGACAAAGATGCTATTAGCTGTTATATCAGGGGCCAAATCTAAAGGCCACTTTTTGACCTCCTATTTTAATATGAAAATTTCTTATAAAAATCCTTGTAACTATTATAAGATATGATATTCATGCATGGAAATCTACCAGAATATCACCAGTTCTATAGAGAACAAGAATATATAGCGGTATGGTAACTTACCTTTCGGATCCACTAACAAAATGGCCGCAGCTGACACCTACTCTGAAAGCCATATCTACCTCCTGAAATGGAGGAATGTAATTTAATTTTCAATGTGTTATGCGTGGATTTGCATAAAACTATTATGGTGGCTTGCTGGATGTTTGGACATTATTTTGCAGTCATTAAAAAAAATCTGACTCAAAAAACGTGCAACGGCCAAATTTGCTACCTGAAATGGAGGAATGGAATGTAATTTGCAATGTGTTATTTAGTTATTGTCTTATGCGTGGATTTGCATAAAACTATTATGGTAGCTTACTGGATGTTTGAACATTATTTTGTGGCCATCAAAAAAATCCCACCCAAAAAACTTACTCCAATGTAAAAGTCATTTGTTGACCTTTTCGTCTTACCATGAAAATGTCTTATAAAAATGGCTGTAACTATTATAAGATATAATAGTTATGCATGGAAATCTACCAGAATATCACAAATTCTATAAAGAACAAGAATATATAGCGGTATGGCAACTTTCCTAAAGGATATGTACAGTAAATGGCCCCCGACCACATGTGCGTCAGCCAAATTTGCTACCTGAAATGGAGGAATGGAATGTAATTTTTTGTATAAATCTATAATGGTGGCTTCGTGGATGGTTGAACATTATTTTGCAGTCATCAAAAAAAAATCCCACCCAAAAAACGTACTCCAATGTAAAGATCATTTGTAGACCTTTTCGTTTTACCATGAAAATTTCTACCAGAATATAACAAATTCTATAGAGAACAAGAATATATAGCGGTATGGCAATGTCCCTAACGGATATGTACAGTAAATGGCCCCCGACCACGACAATTGCGACAGCCAAATTTGCTACCTGAAATGGAGGAATGGAATGTAATTTTCAATGTGTTATTTACTTATCTAATTATGCGTGGATTTGCATAAAGCTATTATGGTGGCTTGTTGGATGTTTGGACATTGTTTTGCAGTCATTAAAAAAATCCGACTCAAAAAACGTACTCCAATGTAAAGGTCATTTGTTGACCTCCTCGTTTTACCATGAAAAATTCCTATAAAAATGGCTGTAACTACTATACGATATGATATTTATGCATGAAAATATACCAGAATATCACATATTCTATATAGAATAAGAATATATAGCGGGATGGCAACTTACCTATTGGATATATACAGTAAATGGCCCCCGACCACGACAAGTGCGACGGCCAAATTTGCTACCTGAAATGGAGGAATAGAATGTAATTTTCAATGTGCTATTTACTTATCTAATTATGCGTGGATTTGCATAAAACTATTATGGTTGCTTGCTGGATGATTGACCATTGTTTTGCTGTCATCAAAAAAATCCCACCCAAAAAACGTACTCCAATGGAAAGGTCATTTGTAGACCTCCTCGTTTTACCATGAACATTTCCTATAAAAATGGCTGTAACTACTATACGATATGATATTTATGCACGAGAATCCACCAAAATATCACACATTCTATAGAGAACAAGTATACATAGCGGTATGGCAACTTACCTAACGGATATGTACAGTAAATGGCCCCCGACCACGACAAGTACGATGGCCAAATTTGCTACCTGAAATGGAGGAGTGGAATGGAATTTTCAATGTGTTATTTAGTTATCTAGTTATGCTTGGATTTACATAAAACTATTACGGTGAATTGCTGGATGTTTCTACATTATTTCACAGTCATAAAAAAAATCTGAACCAAAATACTTACTCCAATGTGAAGGTCATTTTTTGAAAATTTCTTATAAAAATGGCTGTAACTATTATAAGATATGATGTTTATGCATGAAAATATACCAGCATATCACCAATTCTATAGAAAACAAGAATATATAGCGGTATGGCAACTTTCCTAATGGATATGTAGATAGATAGATAGATAGATAGATAGATATTTTTATTGACCACAATACAAAATAATATGAATTTTACAAAAGAGTATTTGGTCCAAATTACAAAATTAAGTACAGTAGATTTTGTACAATCTCTTATACAAACTAAATGAATTTCAATTACACATATATTGTACTAAAACTAAAACAAAACCAATTTAACTATACGCCATCAACAAGTTCCTGTAATTACACTTTACAGATTATAATAACGTGTTACATTCAAAACAAGGAAAGAAGCACACGTACAACTTTACATACTACATCATAATCGGTTCTGGTTACTAGCAAGTCTAAAGCTGTGGTAACGTTATATGTCTGCCTGATCTGTAACGAAAGTGGACAATTTTCAATGACATGAGTCTGTCTGGACCTCACCGCATGAACACAACCTCTCATCCATCGGCAGACGGCCCCTACCTCTTCTGTTCCATCGACCTGTCTCAACTGCCAATGAATGAGCACTTAACCATGATACACGTTCTATTTCATAAAGTCTTAATTGGCTTGTATAAATGTCATGAACGACTAAATCTGGGTTAACAGACTTATAGAACACAATCCTATTGGAATTGGAGTTTCTGACCTTTAATTGCAGTTCACATTTTCCTTCCTCAATATCATCAGTATTATCAGAGATAATGTTTCGTATATACCTCGAAACAGTCATTATAGTTCATCACTATTCGCGTGGCTTGAATTGAAGAATCTTCTTTGCCTCGATTTTGTTAATGCCCTCATCGGCGGAAGTCCCAGTTCTACCATACATACGTCATTATTAGTAGTTTTTCTGACCCCCAAAAGTTGTTTAATACACAATTTATATTGCTTTTCGATGGGTTTAATATCACCATATAGCCATGACTCACATGAATATAATATAGTTGACATAATAGCAGCAGCAAAAATTTTCTTCTTAACTAAAAATGGCACATCATTGTTTCTACTTATAAATGAAATAAATTTCAGAGTATGACACATTTTACTTATTGCATGCTGCTTGATAGCTGTTGTGAGAGAACCATCATCCGTAAAAGGACTGCCTAGATAAATGTACTGATTACAGTAACTAATCACATCAGAATTACATACTATGGGTTCTTAGTCTTCCCTAGTACCATTTATCACCATAAATTTAGTTTTACTGTCATTAATAATCATCCCATAGGAATTACAAAATTCATGCAAAATCCTTATTTTATGTTCCATACCATCCTTTGTAGTGGATAGGAGAACAGTGTCATCCATCATGACCATAATATGCAACCAAGCAAGAAAACCATCCAAAGGGCAATCACGTTTTATCATTTGTATCATATCATTTACATATAAAACAAATAAAATACATGAGGCAGGTGAGCCTTGGCGCACACCAACAGTAGCAGCAAGGAGAGAGGTACCAATCACACTATTTCTAAAATCAACAAAGGTTACAAAAAGCTTCAATTTCTTCCTCCTAGCTACGTCCACCAATAGCCTCAAAGTCACTATATGCTCTACACATCCCCTCCCCGCTTGACTTCCTGCTTGCTCCCTACACGGCTTAAACCACTGACTAAGACGAGCAATAAGACCATATCGTAAATCTTAGCTATACTATTCATCACATTAATGCCTCTGTAATTACCCGGAGAAGCCCTACAGTAAATGACCCCCGACCACGACAAGTGCAACGGCCAAATCTACCACCTGAAATGGAGGAATGGAATGTAATTTTCAATGTGTTATTTAGTTATCTAATTATGCGTGGATTTGCATAAAACTTTTATGGTGGCTTGCCGGATGTTTGACCATTATTTTCAAGCATCACAAAAAAAAACTGATCCAAAAAACATACTCCAATGTAAAGGTCATTTGTTGACCTCGTTTTACCATGAATATTTCTAATAAAAATGGCTGTAAATATTATAAAATATGATATTTATGCCTGGAAATCTTCCAGAATACCACAAATACTATAGAGAACAAGGATATATAGCGGTATTGCAACTTAACTTTCGGTTATGTCCACAAAATGGCCCCCCACTACGCCAATGCGACGGCCAAATTTGCTACCTGTCAATTTCGACGTGTTATTTAGTTATCTATTATTCGTGGATTTGCATGAAACTTTTATAGTGGCTTGCCGCATGTTTGAACATTATTTTGCAGCTATAAAAAAAACACCTGACCAAAAAGACATTTTTCGAAAAGGGAATAATTTCGAATAATTCTGCAGCGGCAGAACTTTGGATTTTTCAATGAAATGAGAAACTCTATTGTATATATGATCCATTTTCGTATTATTGTAGGATAATGTCGTAAGCAAAGATTGAACGTCCTGAATATGATTTAAGTTACTTGAATGTTCGTTGACTATTGCCATGAGTTCGTTAATTGATTAAATTTGTTTATTGAGTTCAGAAAAAATTAATTCTCGTTCATGCTGTAATACTTCTATTTTCTTATTCTGATCGTTAATTTTAACCCTGCAATGGAACCAAACAAATTAAGTGCAGCAAAGATGAACGGGTTACGTCTTTCAACATTGGTATGCGGCACTCACCACATAAGGAGGTCATGTACTAAAAATTCTGTTTCAGCCGTCTTATTCTGCAAATCAAAGGACATTAACTCAGCAATACTCAAGGTATGAGCAAGTGGGTGTTCGTCACTTGAAGGAAAGTAGGTTCTGTGTAATTGAATCAAGGATTCAGCAAAAAAAGATAGTTTGGATTTCAAATTGATTACATCATTTTCTTGTAAGAAAATAGTCTGTATGTCAACCTTTAGTATAATGTTACTGGATGTAACAAAAAGATCTTCATTTCTTTCAATGACTTAGCCATGGTTAAATCGAACTGATTTGGTTATTAATTTTGCAAGTCCACGAATGGGACTTTTCCTCAGTAATTATCACAATGCCATAGGTGAACATAACTTTAAAGTATTTACAATATTACACAACACAATGAAACCCATGAAACACAGCATTAGCTACAATCACAACATGGATGGATAGCGATAAACAATCTCAAACCCTTCATGGTCACAAAACTGATTACAACGTGGCCATAACCTGACTATCGAGGTGAACTGATGTTCTCTTACCTGTTCACGATGTTAGCTCTGGGGAAACAGGCAGAGCTAAGTCGATTAGCTAAATTGTCACCTTGGTGTCGCTATGTTAGAGCTAGTTTGTTACACGCAAATTAATAATTACACAAACATTTACCATTCGTGTCTATTTACCTTTTACACTGGTTAACTACAAATCTAACTGTGATGAAAAAATCGCAGATTTTCTCCTGACATGCCTACTTTGTTTCCTAGATACATACGTACTTGCGTAGAATTCTCAAAGCCTTCATATGGACAAGAATATTTTGAATGCCCAAATAACTGTCTACTTATCTCGTTAGTCAGGTTATTCCTTAAGCGCACAATGACCTACAGAAAATACAACGACGGAATTTAGTTATGCCCTGCTGTCCTTCTTCTAATTCTGTTTAAAATTTGGAGATCAATAACCTTAAGGATTAGTGATTATTTCACAATATCTTGTACCTCGGCCGATTTTTCAAGGCCAGATGTGAATTTGAATTCTTAATTTTAGAAGTTATTCCCAAATCTCAGAGAACAGAATAACTGGAGGTCTGTGGTGAGGTATTGTTACAGTTAAAGGCTGGATCACACAACAGTAAGTAGAGACGGCGACTGTCGTAATGGCTTGGTTTTATATCCTTGGAAAAAAAATAAGTTGATTACGACAACAGTTATGACAGCATTACGTACGTCGAGATGAGATTTGCGACGAACGCAGACGTACACGTAGGTCGCCGATAATCTAGGCCACACCCACTTTTAACGTTTTTTTGG
>NC_087204.1:63820377-63822877 GCF_015104395.2 Macrobrachium nipponense
TCATGAAGTTGTGGAGGTGTAACGCAATGGTCTAGCCAAGAGGCTGTAATTGTGTCCATTCTATTTTGTACATAAGGACAGGAGGAGGGAGGGAGAAGCATTACATCACTAATTTGGAGAGCATGATTTTGACAGAAGCGAGTAAGTTCTTTATAAAATTGTTTTGTGGGGTAAAAATTAAGGTCCTTGATTATACAAATATGATCAGCAGGAGAATCGTGAATAATACTGTGAAACACACAAAGATGGGAGATGAAAGAGCTGATTATTTAATTGGATGAGGGAGATTAGCTAGCTTGGGAGGTTGGCTGGCACTTGCAGTGGAAGTGACCCTTCTTGGGGTGTCAGTTAGTTCCCCTTGGGGGGCGCGGGTCAGGTTATATCTTAAGACTTTAACATTAGAAATAAAATTCTTGCCTTTAAGAACATTGATGTGTTGAAATAGGCAGGTAGTCATGTCAGCCACTTTATGTTTAATTTTGCATGGGAATATGTGGAAAATGAGGGGGTCGGAGGCTGTGAGGAATTTGACTCTCTCCACTATGGTGTATCCACCATGCTTGTGAATTACAACATGCCATCTCTTCTCAGGTTTCGGGCTAGGTAATTTACGATTGTTGGACTTTGGTCCAGTAGACAAACGAGAGTTTCTTTTCTTTTTTCTACTTGCTTGTGTCTGCCAGCCGCCAGATCCACGATGGGGAATTGTGGGGGAGAGCTAGGGTTGGGAGACTCAACCGGGCTGGTGATCGCCAGTGGGATCTATCTTCCACTGGAGGCACTGGGGAGGGAGAGGAGGTTAGGAGTCCATCAGTCCCCTCAAAAAGGTCTATTGGCGATGTGGACACTTCATCTGTGGGAGAGAGGCCAGTTCCTATTTCTCTCATGTTGCTGGGAGGCGAGGTAATAATAAATGCCACATTCAAAGGCCTGGTGGCTTGCTGTACAATTGTCTAATGAATGCTGCACTCCTTTGATTGCATCCCAGATCAGTGAGAGATTGTTGTTTCCACATTTTTAAGATTGTTGAATGATTCCTGTAATCATTTTATCACGTCCCAGATCCGTGAAAATTTATCATTTGATTCCTTAATTTTTTCCAAGTTTTTTTTTTTCTGAGAGGGATTTTGCTGTTTGTAAGGGATTTTCTGCTGTACATGGTACACTGCAGGCAGGCTTAGATCAGCAGGCCCCTTTAGGGGCAGATTGTAAGAGTCATTGGCATAGATTTCCACCAAGCAGGTCCTTGGCTACTTAGTTATGCTTGATATTTTCTTGTGAGAAGAAAAGTTTTCCATGGATTGCTTTTTCAGAACGTTTTCTGATATCAGGTCTTTGCATCGGAGAAGGCAGCACTGATAGATTGTAAAGGAGACTCGATGTCAGAATGGTTTGACTGGTACTATATAAAGTAAAGACAATTGTTCGCTAGCACAGAACTTGTGTGTGGGGCACAGGCATTGGTAGGTGCTAGGGTCACTTGCATGGTGGTTGGAGGCTGGTCAGATGACATTTTTGTTGTAAAGGGAGGGCCAAGCACTAGCACATACACTGCACTCTTTTTCCCATTTCGAAGGGACTAATTGGAGCAGAATGTATAATAATATAGCTGCAATTATACAACACTCTCCAGCATACATACTGGGTATTACATAGAGACACTATTAACACCAAGGGTGAAAAACCCTTCCTTTTTGGTAAAAACGTGAGAGATCTCCAACACATCCGGCCCACACCAAAAGTTCTGGTTCCATAGGAGTGGTATTGTTAGGATCATAAATCAGTAGTTGTCTGGAAAAACAACTCAAACAACACTAGTTAACTACTCACAGACATTGTATTAATCTGTTGTGCAACTCTGAGTAAGTTCGTTACAATGATTTTAAGAAAATTAAGAAATCATAGAATTTGTGTGTGACAGCCATTTTGGCAAATAGTGTATTGTTAGGAACCAAATATCTTAGGTGTTCTTTGACAGGTTTAATAAATAGAAATAAACAATTGGGACTAGGAGGACAAGTAGAGACTGAGGCAAGCAAAGGTGGAGAGAGTTAACAAACAAAGCTGTACCTTATATTTATTTATCTATATATATATAAAATGGAATTTCTGTCTATTTGTCTATCTGTTTGTTCGCTATGCATGTCCAGACTATGAAAGCTAGGGTTACCAAATTTTACCATAAACTCCCCTTCCCCCACAGGAAAGTTTTAGTTAAAATATGAAATTAAGGTCATGTGTAAGGAGGTCATAACACATCTTTTTCATTCCTCCTCATTTTTTGCTACTTTCAGAGTTCAGCGAGGGCTATTTTTAAGAGGGCCATAAACCCTCTTTTTCATACCACCTCATTTTTTACAGCTTTTGTAGTTTATAGTTAGGGATTAGACAGATATAATTTATATAGGGCCTAATTATATATTAGGGCTAAACCAAATTTTAATATTTTAACTTTATTCGACGATAATACCTTAAAATACCTGAAATTTTACTGTTAGGA
>NC_087204.1:63832877-63847670 GCF_015104395.2 Macrobrachium nipponense
AATAGTAGCAAAAATAGTTGGGTTCCTTTAATGATGAATCGTATCTTCGTGTCATAATGCGCTCTACTTATTTAAGAGCTTATAAAACCCAAACTAAACTATGCAAACGGAACCAAGACTTGAAAAAGAGTTCTCGGATGCATGGCAGTATTGCAAATGTTTGTACGTCCCTTTGGCATTTTCTTTTAATTACGAAAAACTAACCAAGAAAATTATACTACAGTAACATAATACATCATCAAACACTTTTCAAATGAGTATCTGAAAAGATTCGTCCAAGTTTGTATTTAATTATTAGCCATACTGTAAAATAACGCCTACATTACAATGTTTAGTTTTGTGCTTAAGCAACAGTTTATAACTGAGAACAGAGCGTGACAAACTATAGTAGCACAGCATTTATTACACAAGTTTCATGCTTGAAGACTATGGATCTTTCACGCATGTTGTTAGCGCTTCGTCCAAAATTTAAGATTTAGCTAATAGTCATTTTTTCGGAACGCGAAGACATGAACACCATGAATATTTTATGTATTAATTCTTCCTTTAGGCTGTATGAGCACTGGAATAGAAAATGTTTAAATATTGCCTCATTATATAATGGTTTGTCTAGGTGATTCACTATATTGTACAATACAGCCTTACTCGAAACTGCTGTATTTCTAGATGATACAGATATATTAAAGAGTATTCATTTTCATTAGAATTTAATTTAGAATTACAGACAATCGTATTATGCCGTACATCATGTAGTAGCGGAAGCATGTCCTCAGTTACTGACTACAAATCAGTAATATGGCTTCCATTGTTCCTTGTTCGGATAACGAATTATCTGATGACGGCATTCACCGGATATGTATTGATCAAATTAAGCAACGTTATATAAATGCACTACACCGTTCAATATTGGCCTAACAGACGATGCGTGGCCTGATTTGGAAGGGCCCTCAATCGGATTATCAACCAGTGAACAAGAATAATTGTCTAAATCTATACCGAACAACCAGTCCATTTATTCTTGTTATTTGCTGGTCCAGTAAAAAAAAATAATTGCTAGAGTTATGTAGCTGTTCTCCGGATTTTGAAAAAGCGTAATCTTGAAAACAGTGCATCTTTGTCGCTGTGATATTTTCAAACAAGGAAAATCTGCGGTCCAGCTACAGCCTTCTGGATTGCTTTCAGAAAAAGATTTTCGAAACGGCTTCTGTAATTGTGAAGTTATTTTACTTTACAATTAACCAGAAACAAAGACTGCTCTATAAAAGTTTCAGTCGTTGAACCAACCCCGTAAGTCTAGTAGACATTCTCTCTCTCTCTCTCTCTCTCTCTCTCTCTCTCTCTCTCTATATTATTTCAGTATTTTACTACTTAACACCTTTGACTTCTTCTCAGGTTCCATGAGACAGAATAACTTTGCCAGTTACTGCTTCCCCTCCCAACCTTCTTAGTACATTTTGTGATACTTCTACCCTGCAGGTCATGATTAGTTTCCAGTGGACCTGTGGTCTGGGTTCTGATGCCTTCTCTATCTGCTTGACTGTCATTGATGTTGACCTGCACATCCTTCTGTCTCTCTCTTTCCCCAAGTACCTGTAGTCCAAGGTGGGTATAAGAAAAGTGGTTGCTTCTGGAATGAAAGAAATTGACTAGTCGGCATCTCTTCCTGCCTAGGCCGCGTCCCCTTTCCACTAGGGCTGTGCGTTGAAGGCAGACTTGTAATTGTAATCGTAATTTAATTGAAATGTAATTAATTATACATTTTTAAGGTAATTGTAATTGTAATTATTTATTTCTATTTAATAATAATCTTGTTTTTAATTTTAATTTGATAACAGGACACGCAATTATAATTGTAACTGTAATTGACATAAAGCATATGTAATTACCCCAAGCCTGTCTGACAGAAATTTATCTACTAAACGGATGAACAAGTCAGTCATACTACAGATATGACATCACCTGCGGAAATTTTTCTTGAAAAGAAATGAAAATTTATAAATTTCCTTATGTTTATCTGATTTATGTGACACAAGGCACCATAATTTCGGTATGTTAAAATGTCAACATAGTTGAAAAGACCATTTTCCCACTTTGACTGATGAAAGATGACATGCATAGTATAGATAGGGAGGAGCTTAATGACGTAATTCATATCTAGCCAATCAGGACAGAGATGTTTTCAATTACGGCTTGTTTTTTTTTTTAATCATTGTCAGTCTCAGTATCAGATGTGCAACTAAAAATCTAAACTTTCCTTTAAGCTCACGAAGGTATTTTTATCATAGTGAAACTTAAAACACAAACAAGTAAAAATCCTATTTTGGTTTGTGTTACCATAGTGCTCAATGGGGATGACGCTACCTCTTTCTCTAGATACCTTTCGGTAGTCCATGCTAATCTTCTTCAGACTTGTGAAAAGTTGTCTGCTAAGATGGATCTGATGAAGCTCCCAGTCATGTTTCTCGTAAATGCACTGATGACTGTATCCTTATTTATCTTGCTACAAGTTCCGAACAGTCTTTCCCATGAGCCTCATGATGACATTGTTGACTGAGTCACTAGGGAACTAGTCATTTGATCATGGATACAAACTCTGGTTGAATTTTGCAAAAATGAACAACAGTACTAGTTCTTCATTTCTGTTGAAGTGGATATACCTCCTCTCCTAAGCAACTGAAAGAATTTGGAATATAATGGTTTCCTCAGCCCAGTAATCATCTAGTGAAGAATGGTGCTCAACTCCCAGAAACAAGTACAAACAGATTAGGGCAATTATAAAGTTGAAATTATCTGTTTTGAACCTCTCTGCCTAGTGAAATACCTGGTGAGGTCAGGTGTGAAAGAGGCGCAACAGTTCTGTAACAGCAAGTCTGCCTACTCAGGCTGATTTTCACCTAGGATAGCAAAAGTAGAATTTCAGTATCCACCTGCTTTACACCTGGTGGTTTTCTCCTGTTATTTCTCTATTTTCTTGGCCTTTCAAAGTCTTCTACATGTTTCTGACAATTACATTCAGAGAAAGGATCTCCCAGAAGATCCACGCCCTAATGTAAAATAAAATACCAGGATCAGTATCCTGAAGTGAGAATTCAATGTCCATGGTTTCATTAAAGTTGTTCAGGCCTCCAACATCAGCCAAGAACCTCACTCGCTGTTTTAATAGTAGCAGTCATGTTTAGCCAGGGTATTCTTATGGTTAGCTTTACATGCTCTCTTCCATGTTGTACATTTCTTGTCTCTCCATGGAACCATTGGTGTCTCCAGTTTGTCCTTTACTTTAGGTACTGCGTCATTTGCACTACTTGTAATTTTACTATTTAAATAGTCATATGCCTCTATTCTCAAAGGAATGAAATTGACTAACTAATTTAATAGCTCGAGTGAATATTGCCCAGTCAGCTTTTATCTTCCACTTGAGGGTGGACAACTCAGGAGAGTTGGTTGCAAATTTTAGGTGAATGTGTCAATGGTCACTACATTGAAGATGATCATGAAGATGATATAGTCAAGTACAATATCAGAAGAGCACACAATATCAAATTATCATGTGCAGCAATAAAATATGCCTGAGAACCATCATTCAACAAAGAGATGTTGAGAATCAATGAGGCTCTCTGTAGTCCCATCTCTTCAACCTGGAAAAGCTTCATTCCTTTAGTATGTTGTGGGCAATGAAGTGTTTTAACAGTAGAAAAGAAGGGGAAGTTGATCAACTAAATTTTGAAATTCTGCTAAGGAGAAATCATCTTTTGGAGCAAGATATATTGAACAGAGACCATCAACTTTCTATTTAGATTGCCTCATTAGTTACACACTGCAATTGGGAATGAAGTATGACTGAGCTGTGTTGCAGATATATTTTTATGATAGCTCTGCTTTTAATTCTTACACTGAAGGCTACCATAAAGTGAAAGTATGCATAATTCAGTTCTCGATTTTAGAAATGAATATCTTGTTTGTCTCTTGCGGGCATGTGAGGCTAGGATTGTAATTATGAAATAGTATATTAGATTGCTCAGCTCAAGATCTTAGACATCTGCAATTCCATTTCAAAATATCTGTTATTACTGCTGGAGGGATTCTGAAGCTACTAGTCTTACCCTTAAGCCTAGAAGTTCTATCTATTTTTTATATAAATAATTTACAGCACAACGTAAACATATGAGGCTTCTCTGGGGATACTGAGATACTAATTGTATTCATCTGTGTGTTGGAGACTGTCTGTGAACAGTCCTGTCATGAATTATTTTTATTTCTTGATGCTCTCTCGAGTGAAGTTAGCTCATTTCTAGCTTTCGTTCTTTTTGGGAGGATTCCTCATGAAGGATTGAGTGTGTTCTGTTAGTAGATTACTGTCGTCGTTGGACGTGTTTTCTTGCTTCCTGATGATAAAAAAATCATATTTTCTAAGATTCTTTTAAGCTTGAAGTTGATTTCTCTAAAGAATCGTGAGAGATCTGACAGAAGCACATGTACAATAATACGATGAGCCAGAGTTATTGTGCTTACAAACAAAGTAGGTGTTGAAGGTTCTGATGTAGCACCAAGAGCAGATGAAACAGGTCTTTGTTTTTTTAGGGAGAGGCAGTGGGAATTACTGAAGTTGCAGAGTCTTTAGATGCAGAAAGTTTTGCAATATTAGTTAAATTAGATGAATTGTAATGATCCTGAGGTGAATGTTTCGAATGATTCATTAAACTTTGATTGACAGTTTTTTATAGGAGGATTCTGATGACTCGCTAGCACCCATCAACTTTCCATTGCTCTTCCATAACTAATAATCCATTGCAAGCACTTTCAACTACGTCTCTCTCTCATTAAAATTCAGTGCAAAGATAAGTCTAAGGTGAGTGGTCCCCTAAACAGTGAAAACATTTACAACTATTGGAATAGATTTGCCTGTTATATTTCTTGTTGTTCTAACTTTGCCCACAAAATAACCTTATCTACAGCAACTGAAACTTTGCGTCGAGTATTTCGCTTTAAAACCTAGATGTCTACTACTAAGAAATTTACATGAGAGTTTTAGAAGAATGGCATTATTTTGTTCTTTATCAGGGAATTCTTGCAAATCCTCTAAATAAATCACTCCTCTGATTAGATTTGAAAAGCAGTGTGGTTTTAGAAATATAACAATGCCGTCAAATGGCTCCAAGATTCAATATCATTATGGCTTGCAGGTCATCTTAAATGGGTTGTCTATCAGTAAAAGCTGCTGGCAAGTCTTCATTAATAACTTAAGAATGTAGTATTTTGGTTGTTTACTAACCAAAGTCTTTGAACTTTAAACTGAGATGGTAATGCTATTTATATACTTTCTCTCAGCCACTTCTTCTCTGACTTCCTTGGCAATTAAGTTGCTGTAAACGGTAACAAAGACACTGAACATTTTTCGTAATTCTTTCTTTTGATCTAAATATTCTTGAAAGGTGTGGTAAAGTTCACCTAATTGTATTTCAAGTTTAAATTGTGATAACCAAAGTACTTTTTCAAATATTCCATGCCCACCAGTTTTAAATCCATCCTGGTGTCCCAGAGTTTATTGTCAGGGAAAGGTCATTTTCATGGTAAAATTATTGCTTGTATGTCAGTAAAGATATATTTTTCAAGAAATCCAGCAAAAATAAGGAAATAGATTTATAACAAAGAGTTTGCATATGATGTCACAATGCGACATACATGTTTTTTAATGTAATTCTTATACAATGCATTTTTTGCTTTTGTGTTATATATACGTTTTTGAAGAAAAATTTAAATGATCATGATCACAATAACTATGCATTTGCATCTTCAAAAATATTTCCCGTTATATGCACATATTTTTTTAATTGTATTATTTGGTTTTTATTTCACGTTATTTGCGACATTTTACAGTACGAAGAAGTTCTCCCTAGTTACTCAAACGAGTAGTTTTGTTTATTTTTTATTTTGGGTTCGGTGGATGGGTTTTGTGCCATACGTGACACAAATGGTAGTGAATTATAAATCGTATAGAACGTGAATGATATTAATTTTTCTGTGGATATATAAAAATCAGATATCTTAATTTACTAATTTTAGTGATTTTGCAAAAAACTTATCAGGTGTTGCTTTCCAATAAACAACCTGTGTTGTGCACTAAATTTTGTATTTGTTTAATCGTGCTTTGTGATGTCAAACCTAGCACAAATAGTAATGAATTATATAGCAAAATAAAGGCAATTATTGTAATGTTTTGCAGTTTTAAAAAAGGTGTCTCAACTTAACGATTTTTTGTGAATTTGTACAAAATAATCACGAAATTTTTTTTATTATGGCTAGACTTCAAACCGTGATATGAATGCTTTATTTTTTCTAGGGGTTTTAAACACACAATGATACAGTAAAACTCTTTAGTTTTACAATGCAAATTAGCACGACCCGAGAGGGCAGTAAAGCTGCCTCAGACCAAACCCTACAAGGCAGGCATCATGAAAGAGTTGAGATATTACCTGTTCTAGGTGGTCATCAATGGGTCCAAGGGTAGAGGTAGTTTTCTGGTTAATGTTTATCCTAAGGGGTAAGAAAAACTAAAGAAAGCTGTCTGGAACCCTTAAAAAAATCGCTCCTACCTGTTCCTAGAACACATTCCTGCACCAATGACCCGAAGGGATGGCAGCAACATAATTAGGGTGGATAAAGTGAAATTAAAACTATCTTGATGAGACTGGGAGTGTTGTATGAAAGCGATTTTCCTCACTCTAAAGGGTCCGATAGACGATGCGATCGCCCGATCAGGTAAACTCACTGTCTATGGTGCTCTCCTCCGACCAAAAGTGGGCGGAGTCCGTCGGCCTCTCATACCAGCTCGCAACCTGTCGCTGCTAGGTTCTTGGCTTCCGTTTCAGGTCAGTTGGCCTGAAGCCTCAACGCCTATGGAGTGATCTCAGGATCTGCTTCAATCACAAAAGGAGTGAAAAATTCTGCATCAGGTATTTATAGTTACTTTATTGTTAATTTAGACTTGGCCCCTTCCGATAATTAAAAGACAGAAAAAAACTATTTGTGAATCATATTTCTTTCTTTTACTCGAATATTTTTTTCTCCGAAAGTTTTAAGCTACTCAATTTTCGAGTTTTCTTTTATTTTAAGATAAAATGCCATTATGTGCTGAATCTTTTTTAAGTACTCCTGAAGATAATTTACTCCTACTCAAAGAAGCTGCGTTTGTATATGCAGATAATGAGAGAAGAATGATAATCGTATTACGGTCGACAAAATAAGAGAAGATGCAGCGCCTTTAAGAAAACTCAGTCAAAAGCAAAAGATGGGATAGAAAGTGAAATAAGAGAATCATGGAAAGGCATAAGATAGATGAAAGTTGTTGAAGAAAAAATGTATTAGAGTGAAAACTAGACAGAATAACAAAACGCGTAAGAATGTGCGGAAAAAAAAAAAAACATAAAAACGACCATAGAATAAAAACTTTCTTTGTCATTGAGTAGTAAGTCAAGTCTTTTTCATGATTATCAGATACAACGATGTAATTTTTGAATTAAAGTAGATTCACTTAGAATTATAAAATTCCCCAAAAAGTAGGTAAAACTGAAAATATTCTTTGGTTAATAATAGTGAATATATATTTTTTTTTGTGACAAGATAAACATTTTAAAATTTTTTCCCTTGCATTTTCTTATGGACAAATATTTTCGCAACTCAGGACAGACAGAGCACCGAAATCAATCTTTAATGATTCGTTTCAAACACCTTTTAATAAATCCATTTCACAGATGAAAATAACCACATCATTCAGCCTGGAACAATTCTTGTACCCTCGGGGTTTAAAAAACTGCCATTTTCAGTTATTTTTGTTTTTTTGTTTTCAAGTTTGATTTAGTTTTCATGATGCATTTTAGTTGCTCCATACGTTTTACTACTTCAAAAAAGTATTACATAAAATGAATGTCAATTTCAAGCTAGCATATTTGTTCATATAGCCCAACATAGAAAAGATGCACAAACTTTTCGCTGTCATGGAAAGGTATAAGTTTTTCATCCTGCAAAATTGTCGGTGAATGGTGCGGTATTGTGCGGAAAGATGGCAGTTCTAGGTATGTTTAAATTAGAATTAAGTGACGTTCCTTTAAGCATAATTTCCACACACACACACACACACACACACACACACACACACACACACACACACACACATATATATATATATATATATATATATATATATATATATATATATATATATATATATATATATATATATATATATTATATGGAACTAATCCATTTTCCATCCATCCTGGTCAACGGTCCATATACATATACCACCAACATCGTACAACACCTGCATATGCCTTTTATATAACAATTACAAATCACATATCATTTATCCCTATTTCACCAGAAAACAGGTATACCTACAGATCAAGAAGCATCCGAAATATATGGTTGCAATTATGAATAGTGTTTTTTTTTAAATATTTTATTATTCCATAGTGTACTGCTGGATTATAGGAAAAGACATTCTATATATATATATATATATAATATAATATATATATATATATATATATATATATATATATATATATATATATGATATATGAATGTCTTTTCCTGTAATCCAGCAGTACACTATGGAGATAATATAAAAAAAACACTATTCACAATTGCAACCATATATTTCGGATGCTTCTTGATCTGTAGGTATACCTGTTTTCTGGTGAAATAGGGATAAATATGTGATGTAATTATATAAAAGGCATATGCAGGTGTAGTACGATGTTGGTGGTATATGTATATGACCGTTGACCAGGATGGATGGAAAATGGATTAGTTCCTTGCCTTTTTGGGCCTCGTTATCTCCCTTCTGGTGGGCGTATTCTCTGGAACACCTGCTTGAGAAAGGCCTGAGGATTAACTCTTTGGTGACATCGATTTCCAATGTCCTCCTGACAGCTTCATATTTTTGGTCTGACTGATGATGGCGTCTCCCTTTTGTACAGACAGCTGCTTTTGAAAACTGCCTTGGACCAACTTCAATTCATGGCAAAAAATAAACCCCTATTTATTCAAGAAAGCTGTTGAAATATATTAATCGCTATTTAGGATAACCAATGTAAAAAACGAAAGTGTCGACGTTGGCGAAACGATTAAAAGTATCGTCTTTAATATTTTCAAAATAACGATACCTCGGAAACGTTTTATCTTGGTCAATTTGAAAGAGTGACGGGTGTCGAAGAAACCCCCAACCATTTTGGGTATTACGGTTTGCGTAGAAGAAATCAAGTGAGTGAAAGTGTCAATGTGACTGGGTAAATATAAAAGAGGCAACTTACATTCATTGACGAGAACACACTTGGAATTAACTGGGGCGTCATTTCAGATTTTTGGTGAGAGGGGGGGGGGGTGGTTTGGCAAAGACGGTTTGACGAGCGAAGGGAGCCTAATAAGCGGGGTTTGTTTAATTATGAGCTATTTTATGTTTTTTGAAGGCACATGAGAAAGGTATTTCAGCAAAGACGTTATGCTCACACTACTGTTTCTTTATCTCATCATCGCTGGTAGCGAGTAGGCAGAAAAGGATCAAGAAACGTAATATTTCTGAGAAATTTCGTATATTTATGATTGCACAATTGAAAAGAAAACATGCTGTTACTTCTTGGGGTTTGGGGGGTGAGGGGGTAAGTGGAGGCTGGGGGGACCAAGTTGAGGCGGGGGGGGGGGGGGCAACTTGAAGTCTTAGGGGGGCAGTCTCCCTAGCCCCCAGCTCCTCCAAATGGCACCCTTGAGCATTAAGAGAGATTGATACGGCATTGCTGAAATGAGGTAGCGAGTCCAAAAGAAATTGTTAATTAATATGACGCAGAGAAAATTATAAACATTATTCATCGAAGAAGTTGGTTATCAAAAGTAACTGGAATTTGAAATTGAAACGAATTTATAAAGTTATAATAATCGGTGTAAATTTGCTTGATCAACATTTATATATAGTTCTGGGTAATAGGAATATATGCAACTTCAAAAATTAAAAGAGGCTTAGAGAAGAACTCTGACATTCGAGCCCTAGTGGACAACACACACACACACACATAATGTATGTAAGATTGTATGAATATATAGATGATGTATTCCATTATATGGTAAAGAAAGGTATAGGAAGCTAGAAATTATGGGTTCTTTATTCGCGAGAACAATTTCGCGCCCCCAAGGCCTCTTTCAGGAGCTTTATTGACTAAGCAGTTGAAGAAATATATACATTCGTCATAGGGTTATATCTGAAAAGACGATCTGCTGAAAATAAAAAGAAATGGTAAACATTAAAGATTGTGCTTCAAGCTATTACATGATAACGTAAAATAGTGTAATTTATAATTTTCCATTTAGAATTGGCACCCGTCTTGTATGGCTAAATAAGTAAATGTGTGAATGTTGACGTTTACTTATTACATAATTTCATTTGGGTTATGATGCCTTACGCCATATCATCCATCCACTTGTACTAATTAAAAAGATGTACTTTCCTGTCTGAATAAGAAACAATGCATATACGACAAAACAAGAAACTAAAAAGTTCTTTGTGGCTGTAATATAAAATTGCCAAGTCACCTTCTACGATTCTCAAACTGATCAAGTTCAGTTGGAGTCAATTAGAATTTACTTTCCAGTCTCAGATGGGTACTTCATATATAAAATTAAAATAAAGGGATTATAATTAACGAAGTAAACTGATATCACGGCATTCGTTCTAGATTTTCACTCATATCTGTATTTTGATCAGCTACTGAATTGATGTGAAATTTACCTGTAAGAGTGAAGGTCAATGTAGTAGAGAACGACAAAACTGACGACTATTTATGTAAGGAAAGACTCATTTAATCTATATTTTGGCTACTGAATTCTCAGCGTGTGGATTCCTTCCCCCATCATTGTGCTTATTCACCAGAGTGACTGGGTTACAAGTTGCTTATCCACCTAGGTAGTTGCTTTATTAGTCTGCATATATCAATGAGGCAGAGGGCCTAATAACCGTTTTAGTTATTGGGGGTATACCTAGGCGACATCGCCATCAGTCTGTAATTCGATTATTAACCCGCATATCCATCATATTAAGTGTAATATTACTGATTAAATCTATTCGGGTGGCAACGCATATATCACTATCTGGACTAAATTGCCAGTCTACATATCCATCGAAGTAATTGTACTAAGTGACATTATATATTAACAGGCCTAACTATATCATGTGTTCGTGAGAATCCATAACCTGATTCGAGGTATCAAAGCAGGTGGTTGCAATGTTTTTCATAAATCCATGACGTTAGTCGGACTGCCAATTTTCATACCTATCCAGGTTACTCCTTAATTAGTCTGCATATCCTTCCTGATGGCTGGAAGTTTTAGCGGTCTCAGTCCGAGTATCCATCCCACTGGGCAACAGGCCTTTTATTCTGTACCAATCCTGGTGGCAGAACGAATAGTCTGCATATCCTGCTTTTTCATTTTAGTGGATTGATTAATATCAATCTGTCCAGTCTTGTGGATGACTTGTTAATCTGTTTGCATATCGGCTCTGGTAGTTTATTATTCAGTACATACCCATCCTGGTAACTAAATTGCTGATTAATGTATCAATCTTGGTATCTGAGTTATTAGTCTGAGTATTCTGTAAAGAAATTGAGCCGCGTTGTATTACCCTTCCGAATGGCAAGAGTCAGATTATATTTTGTTCAAGAGACTAGATCACTTAATTACATATTTATCGTTTAGAGTGAGTGGATTATCAGTCAACATGTGTATTTTAGTGATGGATACTAATATGCATGTCCGTCCTAGTGATCTGGTTATTACTGTGCATGACCTAAAGTAGTCTGTTTTTCTCTGGTGTCTAAGATATGTCTGCACTTCCATCTTATTACTTGATTTTTCACCTATATTAGCAGTCTGCGAATCTATTTTGGTGCTCGATAATTACTGGAATCTGCTCAAGGTTTCTTGTCCATATAAAATTAATGTGGCTTTCTACTTATATCTTTAATTTCAAATTATAATAATTTATTCGCATTTACTGTCGAATTTCTTTCTAAAAACTGCGAATATTATCTAACAAGCATGACTGACCTTGTGCCAGTAAATTTGGTTTCATTTACTCCTGTCTTCCATAAGAAAGGTTAAACCAAAGGTGGTTCTTTAAGTGTTAAATTATTTGTAAGGTTACTTTTATGTTCTAGGGGTACTGAGGGCAGACCAAATTTGCTCTCTGTCAAGGTTTTTATATTATAGGCTGTGGGGAGGCCGAGAGCCTGAATTTCAACTTACTGATAATTTACAACTAAATCCCAATATTCAGCTAGCCAGAAGTAAAAGAAGGGAAAAAACAAATATGACTTCAGTGAAGTGATAAAATGAAGCTCGATAGAAGGCCTTAAAATTATAGGGCCATGTTGTTATCATAAAATTTTAAATCATGAGGAAATATGATTTTCTCTCATTTGGCTTCTTCAGAAATGGGAGGTTATTCCAAAAAACATTGCTTAAGGGGGTTCTTGGGAAGATCCATGATGACATCCTTGCCCTTAGGATCTCGGGTTATTCCTGCCAGTCAAAAAGGTTGTCATAGTCGGCGCAAGTCTAGTGGGCCAACTGGTTCCCCATATCCCATGCTACAAGATCTGAATTCGGGGGCAAGGGGTGAGATTAGACAAAGAAATAGGTCTTATGAGTTTCGGCAAGCCACGTGGTTGCATTCCGTATCCTTCATTGGAACTTCTAGTGGTAAGCGGGTTGGTGGGAAGGTTACTTGGGGAGATCCATGATGACATCCTTGCCCTTAGGATCTCGGGTTATTCCTGCCAGTCAAAAAGGTTGTCATAGTCGGCGCAATTCTCGTGGGCCAACTGGTCCCCCATATCCCATGCTACAAGTTCTGAATTCGGGGGCAAGGGGTGTGATTAGACAAAGAAATAGGTCTTATGAGTTTCGGCAAGCCACGTGGTTGCATTCCGTATCCTTCATTGGAACTTCTAGTGGTAAGCGGGTTGGTGGGAAGGTTACTTGGGGAGGGGGTGGGGGGTGGAGGAACAATATTCTGAAAGCCTAGGGATTTAAAAATAAGGAGAAAGGATCTCTGCTTAGCCATCCTCCTGACTCGATTTCAACGCAACATTCAGGTGATTGACTTCTTAGTTTCTTTATCCAGGTTAGTGGCTCATTAGTTACTTTGTGAATCCAATTAGCTGTATTAGTGGTTCTCATATCATCATTTCACCAATGCACACTGGTGTACGGATTTTTTGACTGTGCACCCATCTGGCTGAATACCATATTAGAACGCATATCATCCAGGACTGGTTGTTAGTCGGGTTGTCTATCTTTGTTGCTAGATTTACAGCTTGTATATCCATCCAGGTGATGGATTGCGGATACCCAGGTTTGTAATCTACTTATTCAAGTGGATCAGTGGGTTACTCATTTTCCTATCCATCCTGATTATTAGTCTCTATATACTCATTTAAATTATGTTTGACCTTTATACTTACATTTCTGTGTCATACGAGAATTTTCTCGCACACAAGTTCATTTGGCTTCTTGGTGTTTTGCGTCAATCAATATACGAACTCTGAAAACCTGAAGAATCACAGAAAGCAAAAGGAACTAATTTTCTTAAATTGCTTAGCGCTGTGAAACAAAAATTAAGTGATTTTCATTATGTTTCGTCTTAGATTCTCTCTCAAAAAGCTATTAGATATGCTACTAGAATACAACATTCAACAAATAAATCACCTGCCAACAAGAAAGGAAAATACTTTAGAACTAGTATTTGTGAACGAGATGAATTATGTTAAAGAAATAATAGTTTATAATGCGAGTATTTCAGACCATAATGTCATAGAATTAACAGTCCATTCCAAAGCAAGTGAAAACAGAGATAAGCAAGAAATGAAAAAGTGGGAAGGATATGGAAAATACAACTTCTACAGTAAAAATATAAAATGGTCAGAAATAAATGGAGAATTAAACAAAGATTGGGATAACATTTTCGTAAGTGATGACATAAAAGTAAATACGGAGATATTATATAAAATATTAGAGAAAATAGTGGATAAATATATACCGAAGAAGAAGAAAAGTAAACATCAGTCATGCATACCAAGAGACAGAGGGATCTTGTTCCAGAAAATCAGAAAGTGGAAAAAAGGTCTTGCAAAAGAAAAAAATGCATGGAAAGTTAATAGAACTAAAAAAGTAAGGATAGAAAATGCATGAAGCCAAAAGTTTATTAACAATGCAAAAGAAAATGAATAACGGGACTTGGAAGAAAAACCCTATTAAATATCAAGCAAAATCCCAAACTATTATACTCATATGCGAAGAAGATGAATAAAAGAAGAATAGAAATAGGCCCTCTAAGAATTGAAGGGAGATTAACGAATGAAAAAAAGGAAATTTGCAACATATTGGCAGAACGATATAAGAGAGAATTCACCCCTAGAATAGATATGAAGATAATGATATAGAAGTAAGGGGCTGAAAATAGTGTAATATTTAGCTGACATAGATATTAATGAAGCTGATATTGTGCAGGCTATTAATGAAATTAAAAATGGAGCTGCTGCAGGGCCTGATGGAGTGCCTGCTATTTTGTTAAAGAAAGTAGTTCATTCTATCGCAAAGCCACTTGCAATATTATTAAGACAAAGTGTAGATACAGGCAAGATTTATGATGAGCACAAATTAGCATATATTACCCCTACTTTCAAAAGTGGATCAAGACTAGAGGCAAGTAATTATAGGGCCTGTGAGTCTAACATCACATATTAT
>NC_087204.1:63858170-63888170 GCF_015104395.2 Macrobrachium nipponense
GGCTAACACAATCAAGAGAAGTCATTCTTTCCCAGGGTACTAACTTTACGACAGGTACTTGGAAGTTATTCTCCTCTACCAGCTGAGTCATTGCTAGAATCTATTGAGTAACTATGTCTAACTTGTGCTTGCTTTATCTGTAAGCATCCGTGTTAATATTGGGATTATTCATTTGATTTAAGAGTCATTACATTGATACTGTCATGCTATTGGTATTGAACGGTGTTTTGTGTAAAATTTTGCGAAAATTTTGCTTAAAACTGTTTAGAGACACCTCCGAAATCTTCCTTGTGCACGGTCATACAAATTTAGTTCATTATTAAAGGGGATTTGATAATTCCTGAAAGGAAATCTGTTTGTTATCATGGTGCATAATTAATTTATTAATAAAATCTATCGGCTTATAACAGCTGAGCGTAGAACTGACAGTCGCAAAAATCGCGACATAAATGATGTTTTCTTTAAATGTTTCTTTAAGCTTACGCATAAAAACCTAGTATTCATGAAAATAGAATACGGCCAAAACCAACATTTTAAGAACTATAGAATAGACAAAAAAATATTACGATTCTAAGTAAAAGAAAAACCAATAAAAGTATCAAGCTTTTGGCAGATGACCTTAATCTAATACATTCTAACTCTGTTAGTTTTGTTAGGTCTTGCAATATATAAATCCTCGTGCGTTTTACAATTTGTTAGGGAAAAGAGCCACCCCTCTTCTGTACTAAGCTCCCCTTCTCCGTTGAATATTAATTAATATGAGCGCTTTCAAATAAGGAAACGAATTTCGTTCCTATATCATAAGTATTAGACAGAATTTGAACAGCACTGAATATGAAGGAAATCGCAGAACATGAAATCATTTAGTTTTTAAACGCTGAACCGTTATTGTACAAGATGCATATTGCCAATTCAACGTATTTTCTCCACCAAATAAAGATGGCTTTGCATTAACCGAAGTGGAAGTGTTATGCAGTGTCTAATCAAACTCATTATTCAGTGTGGCGAACTATTAAATGGACGAAGAGCAAGAATAGCAACAAAAATGATCTTGTAAGTTTTCTTTTTTACATTTGTCTTAAGAGCGAACACAGATGAGAGAGATGAGCATGGTATCTAGTGATAACATGAATTGAAAAACTTTTTGCCAACTGTTTTGTGATGCTTTGAACATCTCGTGAAAATTGAAATACATTTGCAGTGCTAGAAACCATATCTGAGGGTGACCAGGAAATCATCTGGGAGAGGTTTTACATCAAGAATGTATACCATTCTGATTGAAAAGACGTACTAGGATATGGGGTAACTACTCTAGATATTGGGTGAGACCTGCGGTGTAATAGAGCATAGATTAAAACAAAAGGGACATGCAAACAGATTACAGAGAGGCGATGAAGAATGCTCGGTGATTGTCATGGTAATCGCTCTATAGCGAAGAAACATACATTAAAGGAAAGGAAAATGTATCTTTTTCGAGTAGGTCTGCAGCAAGGAGGAATTCCCACACGTGCTGGAGGCTTCTGTTCTTATGATAGTTCGAGAATACTCAGGTGTGTTGTGGAACTCCAGCACGCGGCCGTCGTTAGAAATGCCGCGTATTATGATGTAACATTTCGTCTAGTTCCTTCTAAAAAGTTTCTGTTGGGAGACGATGATGTTTGCTGGTTAAGCTCCTACCTTTTTAGCCCCGCCCCGAGTTCGACGTATATATCTGACCCTGAGGAAGTAGAAATCAAATCATCAGAGATTAGAGACAAAGGATAAGAGAGCGTATCCAAAAAAGAGCAAAGAATTCAAGAAGTTAAGAGGGCATTGTGGCTATTACAGTTCTATATGCATCTGGTAAAAAAGCCTAAAAAGCAATGAAAATGATTGCCCACTTGGCTACGATGGTCAGGATGGGTCTATTACAGCTCAGATAATAAGTATATCTGAAAATGAAAATGACAGGTATATGGATGTATGAGAGGTCGGCAACGTGACCTCTTTGTGATTATGGGACCTGGGTTCGTTTCCCGGTACCAGACATCACAATTTCTTCAAAAAATTCTTTGAACTTGGATGTTCAGGCTTTGTAGTGACAAGCATATCCAAAAAGGAGTAAAGAATTCAAGAAGTTAAAATTGGAACTATGGTTATTACAGATGCATATGTATCTGGTAAATAAGTGACCAATAGATTCTACATATATATGTGTATATACACATATACCTGGTAATCTCCCTACTTACACGATTGAAATTAGATTACGTGAAGAGTATTTAGCAATGAAAATTGGCTGTATTATGTTCAGGATCTAATGGTTTTTATATGCATGCTCTCTAAGCAGACACACCATATAACTATGGGTTACATTTCCATTTTTGTGTAATTTCCATTACATATCGCTCAGTCACTACAAGCAAAATAATTCCATTCAGTGCAAATAATGTACTTAATCAGGATGTGTGTGATTGCTACTCTAAGATCAAGGTAATTCAAAATAATGATGCAACAATAATGCAAAATAATAGTGAAATTGACAATGCAAATAATAATAATAATAATGGACGATAATAATGTAAGTAATCAAGATGCATGCGCTAAAATATAGACCTAGGTAATTATCCTTGTGCTGATTGAATATGAAAAAAATTACACTCTTGTAATAAATAAATATAAATGGTTATATGTATATAGTGTATGCAAGTCATACAGATAAGTGATTCATTAGAAACGCTAATGCACTTCTGGTAGTTACATGACGCGCAATACATAAATGAGTATGTATGAATGCGTATCCCTTATCATAGGATATGGGATCTTATGAGTAGCCATAGGAAGTACCTATCTAGCTAAACACTCCCCTTGGGATATATCCCTAATGCTTAATGAATTTTATCGCCTGCTTCTACCTGCTGGAAATGTCAATGCTGAGTTTCCCTCCTAAAGTCAGCTGATGTTAGGAGTAAGATGGCTGCCGTTTCTAGCTAATGAAGTAAAATTGAATTACCAAGGAGGTGAGGCAATATACAAATGTAACAATATATATATATATATTATATATATATATATATATATATATATATATATATATATATATATATATATATGTGTGTGTGTGTGTGTGTGTGTGTGTGTGTGTGTGTGTGTGTGTATATTGTTTCCTTTGCATATGTGCCTCACCTCCTTGGTAATTCAATTTTACTTCATTTGCTAGAAACGGGAGCCATCTTGCTCCTAATATCAGCTGACCTTAGGAGGGAAACTCAGCATAGACATTTCCAGCAGGTAGAAGTAGGCGAATAAAATTTGTTAAGCATTAGGGATATATCCTAAAGGGAGTGTGTAGCTAGAAATATACTTCCTAGGAATACTCATAAGATCCCTTTTCCTATGATTCTTTCACTGGCCATATGTCGGTTTCCAGAATGACCTGCCAACGGGGGGGAAAGCTACCCCCAACCTCAAGCAGTAGCACCTGACCTCATCCTTAGTCAAGCTCAGTCTTTCATCCCGGACAGACGTCCGAGCCTGCCTGCCCATAGGCCTAAATAAAGGCGCTTACTGGTGCACCCTGAACTCGGACAAAGCCGACGCCATCTTCTCCAAATTACTCTCCATAAGGCACCCATGTACGTCTGAGTTACAGTCATATTGCTGGTTCTTTTCCTCAGAGTCAAACCATGTCTCCCACATTTTCCAATTCAATTTATAACTTCTCAAAACGAACTTCCCTTAGTTCCTTTCTACCTAGCAGCCACATGCTACCTTTATGATCGTCCCAGATAAACAAAAATCTTCATTGAGCCATTCTCTTGAAGCACTAGAGTTCTCCCATAGTGTGTGATTAAAGATAAACACCCTCAATAATGCATTAGCTGAAATATTGTGTGAGAATTCTTTGTTTTATGTTGTGTGCAATTTGGGATTCATTTCCAGATTGCCACTACTGGCTCCGTGCCCCCTTGTCTCCTTGCAATCGCTTTTCTTACCCCACTGTCTCCTTGCAACCGCTTTTCTTACCGCTAGATCATCAATTTGGAAACCAGCCTGATATTAATTGTTGAATTCAGCCATTTCATATCGTGAATGATAAGGGTAAGGCAGGCTGCACCCGGTGCTCTTCCCATGTTGCCATATGCCTTTCAGTAATCTCAGATCATGCAATGCTTTCTTTGTAAATAGATGTAATTTAGAGCTAGTAGCTGAAGTTTTTCAATGGCGACCTTGTACACCCTTAACAGTTATCTCAGGTAAGTCAGAAGCGCTCCATTTTTTCCCGTTTCCCCTTACGGTTTTGAGTGCTGGGTTTTAAAATGTATTATATATTATAATATCTATATATATATATATATAGTATTATATATAATAATATAAATAAATATATAATTATTAATGTACTATATATATATATATATATATATATATATATTTTATATAATATAATATATATAATATATATAATATGATATATAAATAATATATATATATATATATATATTAATCTATATATATATAATATAATAATTTATATTTTATATTTGTTATCAGTATTATATATATATAGATATTATTAAATATAAATAAATATATATATATATAGTATATATATATATATATATATATATATATTTTATATTATATATATATATATATATATTATATATATATATATATAGGTATATATAAATAATATATTATATATATATATATATATATATATATATATGGGGCTTGAATATATATATATATATATATATATTTACTATATAATATATATATATATATATATATATAACAAAAAAAAACTTGACAAAAAAATTGAAGACTTCTTATCCAGCCTTGGCAGCAGCACCAACTAATTTCATTAAACCTTCTGTACTCATGGACTTGGGCCTCTCAATAGGAAGGCCAAGAGCACGGTCCCAGACAAGAGAAGAGAGAACGCCTAGAGCTCGAGAGACGCCAAATAGCACCGTGTAATAGTTCATCTCAGTCATGCCATAATGCTGCAGTAAAACACCTGAGTGGGCATCAACATTTGGCCATGGGTTCTTCACCTTGCCCAATTCTGTGAGAATTGGGGGCACTACGTTGTAGACTTTTGCCACCAGCTTGAACATCTTGTCATCTGGAAGGTGCTTGAGAGCAAACTCTCGCTGACATGCGTACCTTGGATCTGTTTTACGTAGAACAGCATGTCCATATCCTGGAACAACCTGGCCTGATTTCAAGGTCTTCCAGATGAACTCCTTCAGCTGGTCTTCCGTTACATCATCACCAATATCAGAACGTAACTTGGTTAACCAAAGCAGTACCTCCTGGTTGGCTAAACCATGCAATGGTCCAGCAAGCCCATTCATACCAGCAGCAAATGAGAGGTATGGGTCAGACAAGGCAGATCCAACAAGATGGGTTGTATGTGCAGAAACATTGCCACCTTCATGATCACTATGAATAGTAAGATAGAGTCGCATAAGTTCAGTGAACTGTGGGTCGTCATATCCCAACATAGCAGTGAAGTTTGCAGACCAATCCTTCGCAGGATCAATTGCACCGATGCTGGTTCCATCTCGATACAAATTACGGTAAATAGTAGCAGCTACTGTGGGTAGTTTAGCAATCAAATCCATGGAGTCATCAAAGCACAGCTCCCAATACTTGCTCTTATGAACACCTTCCCCATAGCCTTTTGAAAATTTACTTTCAGAGCTCAAGGCAGTGACTGCAGCAGAAAACTGGGCCATTGGATGAAGACTGGAGGGGAAATTATTGAGCATATTCACGACATGAGGTGGGAGATCAGCACGGTTGGCCCATTCCCTTGACAGAGCATCAACCTGGGCTTTGGATGGAATATCACCAGTGCAGAGGAGCCAAAAGAGACCTTCAGGAAGTGGTTCAGCTCCCCCTTCAGCTGCAGGCAAGAGCTTCTGGCACTCAGGAATCGAATACCCACGAAAGCGAATACCTTCGTCAGGGTCGAGTACAGTTCGCCGCCGCCAGTTCGCCGCGCGACAGTTCGCCGCGCGACAGTTCGCCGCGGACAGTTCGCCGCGTGCCAGTTCGCCGCAGAGCCAGTTCGCCGCCAACCTTTTCACCGCGAACCATTTCGCCGCCAATATAAAAGATGGCAAACATGCACAGGGTATATTAGATGAGGAATAGGATAATAGGAAAGTATAGCCTAGAGATTGATAATTTATAACGTTACTATTATTATCATTATTGGTATTATTATCATTTTCTCAATGAAAATGCCAAATTTGCCTCAAAGAAGAAGCTTACGAAGCTTATACAGTTTTTTTACTCGTCCGCATCTCAGAGATCAAAGGAGGCAAACTACCACTTTGCCAAATGAGTAAAGTACCTAATTATATTCCTCGCAGTTTCTCGACTGTATCTCAGAGATCATACGAGGCAAACTACCACAAGGTATTATTATCATTTTCTCAATGAAAAAGCCAAATTTGCCTCAAAGAAGAAGCTTACGAAGCTTATACAGTTTTTTTACTCGACCGCATCTCAGAGATCAAAGGAGGCAAACTACCACTTTGCCAAATGAGTAAAGTACCTAATTATATTCCTCGCAGTTTCTCGACCGTATCTCAGAGATCAAACGAGGCAAACTACCACAAGGTGAGTTATAGAAAATTGTATGTATATAAGTACCGCACGAACCAAGAGTCGTCACGTCACTTAAGTCTTCATTGCTCTGTGCTCTATTCTTCAACGTTCCAAAGCCATAATGCCGCCTGTTTTGTCCGTTCGTGGAAAGGAGAAATTCGTTGACAACGGCACGACATACGTTTTCGATAAGGTTTCAAAAGACGGCGAAACGCAGTTCTGGCGTTGTGATCAACGTTCTTCCTGCAAGGCGCGTATTCATGTCCACCAAGGAAGAATAACCAAGCGTATTGGTGCCCATACACACCTCGGAGACGCAGCCAAAGTTGAAGTGATGACAGCCCTGACGGACTTGAGAAATCGTGCCGTTCAAAACGCAAGACCAAACCGCAAGTGATAGCCGCAGCCACCGAAAATTTATCGCAAGCTGGACAAGGTGCTCTGCCGAACATGCCCAACTTGAAACGGATGGTACAGAGGAAGAGAGTTGCTACCCTGGCCGCCCCTCCGAAACCCGCTTTCGTTTAGCCGACCTCGCCATACCTCTGGAGTACAAACGCACTATGAAAAAGCATCCTGGTGTTTTTTGAGGATTTTTTGTTATTCGATAGTGGTGCTGCCGCTGGTGATGAACGAATGTTGATATTTTCCACAGAACGGAATTTACGTGTTCTTCGTCAGTGTCGTCAGTGGCAAATGGATGAACTTTTGACATAACGCCACCCTCTTTTCAGCCAACTCTATTCTATCCATGGATCGTACTTAGGCCGCACACACCCTCTAGTGTACGCCCTACTACCGAACAAACGGCAAGGAACTTACGAGACTTTGTTCCGGGAGCTGAATCATCTTACCAATGGTGAAGCTGCCCCTCAGTCGATCATCACAGATTTCGAGATGGCTGCCATTCGCGCCTCCAACGTTGTTTTCCCCGCACGCTGAAAACAGGGGTTGCTTTTTTCACCTCGCCCAGAGTGTTCATCGTCGAATACAGCGCGAAGGCTTCAAACAGCGGTACGAGAACGACGCTGATTTTGCGCTGCAGTGCCGCACCATCCCAGCTCTAGCCTTTGTCCCGTCTGATGACGTATCTGATGTTTTTCGAGGAGCTTAGCCAACACCTTCCAGATGTTTTCCAGCCAGTGTTGGACTATTTTGAGGACACTTATATAGGACGTCCGAATCGCCGTGGATTAAGACGTGCTCCTACATTTCCAATTGAATTGTGGAATGTACATGACCGTGTCATAAATGGTGAAGACCGCACCAACAATGTTGTCGAGGCATGGCATCGTTCTGTTCAAGTCACACTGGGTGAAATTCGGCCTTCGATATGGAAATTCATTAAAGGACTTACTCGATCGCAAAACTTAGAGACACTGAAATTGAAGGACTCTTGGCTGGAAATCCTCCCCCCCGACGTCGCCCCCGATATGAACCTTTAAATGAGAGAATCGAAACTATCGTGAATGATTATCGTAATAGAGATAACATGGACTATCTACGAGGACTAGCACACAACTTTTGAAGAGACAGCACGATCTGTGGAGTATCAGTTTTGTATCTGTGCAGAATCAGTAATCAGTTTTTGTACACGTTTCTTCAATATAGGTATCATTTGTTATTACATATAATCTAATGTATCATACGGTATGAATCATGTTTTAGATATTATACAGTGTTCAAATGAAGTTTCATGATTAAATGTTTCAAAACAATCTTTCTTTATTTTTGCCTATTTTTGCCTTTGATCTCTGATATACGGTCGAGTGAAAAAAACTGCGAGGATTACTTTACTCATTTGGCAAACTGTCTGACCACACTAACCCAACTTGAGGTAGTTTGCCTCCTTTAATCTCTGAATAGATGCGGTCGAGTAAAAAACTGCATAAGCTTTGTATTAGCTTCTTCATTTTGAGGCAAATTGGGGTTTTTCATTGACAAAATGATAATAATACTAACGTGCTAAATTATCAATCTCTAGGCTATACTTTCCTATTATCCTATTCCTAATTTAATATACCCTGTGCATGTTTGCCAGCTTTTACATTGGCGGCGAAATGGTCAACGGCGAAAAGGTTGGCGGCGAACTGTCGCCGCGGCGAACTGGCTCTGCGGCGAACTGGCACGCGGCGAACTGTCCGCGGCGAACTGTCGCGCGGCGAACTGGCGGCGGCGAACTGTCGTAGACCCGTCTCTATGGCCAACTATAGCGAGTAGTAAAGTTGGCGACGACGCAGTCATTTGTGCCTAGCGAAAATCAGACGCAGTGACTCTTCCGTTTTCTGTATCTCCAGAATGAATGCCCCAAGGTTGAAAAGAATGAATACCATAGGTATTAGATAATTAGTGGGTGCAATTTATGAAGACGACATTCCCTTAATTCTTGATGATACTTTACGTATAGAGGACGATGAAATTGAGGGCATTGCAGAATTGGGGAAAACTAGGTTAATTGTTAAATTAAGCTCAAGAGAGAAATATGAAAACATTTGTGAAGATTTCGGTGGCAAAGAAATCAGTGTATGAGACGACCTAAAAATCCGAGTTGAGGATTTGTCAACTTACAGGTCGTACGTAACAGTGCGAAATGTGCCTTTTGAAATGACTGACTTTATGCTGAATGACATTCTTTCCAGATACGGACCAGTGGGTTATGTGAAGAAGAACACTCGAAGTCAGGGAAGATACAAAGGTATTGATAATGGTCTCAGAACAGTTTCGATGGATATTAATCGACAGATTCCTTCCTTCTTATATGTTGAATGCGCCAAGGATTATATCTATATATACTATAAAGGGCAGACTAAAACTTGTAGACTTTGTGGGCAAACCAGCCATTTTGCTAGTGAATGTGAAGTTGGAATTGCACAGACTAAATATCATTAGTGAAGTAGACTTCCCTCATTTATCTGACAATCAAAAAAAAAAAAAAAAAAAAAAAGGAAATGAAATGCCAGTAGGCCACCAGGACCCAGTAAACGTTCGAACTTGTGAAGGGATGCCCCAAAGCACTTCTACAATTGACCGTCCTGTCGAAGTCGGAAGTAACCCAGCATCCAACTCCCAACCAGCCGTGCAAACGGAATCTGAAACGGTGATGGAGACTTGCCATTTGATTGACCTGTGTGATGACATTGACATTACTCCAACTGTATCTGAAGAAAACAGTTTGGCCCCTATAAATGGGAACTTAGAGCATAATGGTGGGGCAGACGTATTGAATGCAAGATGCGCTTCATCGTACAACGAACTACTGAGACTGATGCAGTACCTCATGTTGCAACCTACGGAACAATATCCGAGGAGATGAACGTTTGTTCACCCGACAGTAATCCTTGAAGCTTCACCTAGTGAGAATGATATGAACAAGAAAGTTGTTGCTCAATAGAAAATGAAATACCGGCAGGTCAAAAATGTAATATTAATAATGAAACCAGTGACCGATGAGTCGGACTGTAATTCAAGCATTGTAGAAAACATGAAAGTAAACAAAAAGCGAAAGCAACGTAAAAATGCAACAAAAAAGAGTAAAAGAAAATCTCATAATAACTAACATTCATTAGGATATCCACCTTTAATATTAACGGTATTAATGATATGATAGAATGAAACAAGAGATGCTACACTCATTTAACACCTTCAACAAAATAGACATTCTTTTAGTCCAAGAACACAATGTTAAGGATATTAAAGATATAGTTTTTGTCATACAGGTATAATCATTTTCAATCCAGCCATTTGTCTTGAAGGTGGAACCTGTATTCTCATCAAGAAGACTTTAGATTTTGTAATTAAGCAAGTTGAAAAAAGTGGAGATTCTAGAATATGTTCTGTACATGGTGAGGTGAATGGTAGTAAGATTCGCATTGTTAACATTTATGCTCCTTCAGGTCATAATCATACAAGGGAACGGGAAGAGCTTTTTGACAAGGAATTCCCCTACTACTTACGGTATGATAATAGCCATACTATTATGGGAGGTGATTGGAACTGTGTTTTGAGTCCTAGAGACAATTCTAATAATAGTGAATCAAACGTGTCAAAATCACTGCTCACATTAATTGGGACTCTTAGGTTTAATGATGTATGGTTTTTGCATAACAGGGAACCCCAGTATACTTATGTACGCACAAACTACGGTTTGCGCATTGATAGATTGTACTGTCAGATGCTCAAAGTCAATGTAATTTTCTGATCATTCCGCTGTCATTTGCAAAATTAAGATTAATCAAAACATTAGTATTGGGAACTCATTTTGGAAACTTAATACTAGTTTACTAAACAACGAGGAAATTAAAGAAAAATTTAGGAGGTTGTGGACATTCTTTAAAACACGTAAAAGGAATTTCTATCATACCAGTAATTGGTGGAATGATTTAATGAAACCAGAAATAAAACAATTTTTCGTCAGAGAATGTAAAAGGATTAGCAGGCAGAAGTTTGGGGTCATCAGTTATTTCGAAGCAAAACTAAGGAAACAATACATGAAACTTGATGTGTCAGGAAACTCAGATTATGCAGATATTACTATTCTCAAAGACAGAATAAACAATCTCAAATCTCAGATTCTAGAAGGGGTTAAAGTACGATCGAGAATTCAAGACAGGATTGAATGGGAAAAAGCCTCCTCTTACCTTCTTGGACAGCAAAGAGCAATAAATAGTAAAAAGGTCATGACAGAAATAGTCGCAGAACGAAACATAATTCCGAATCTTGATGAAGGTACTGTTCTTACAAATAGCCAGGCCATTGAACACTATGTGTTCAGGTATTACCAAAAACTTTACCGGAAAAACATTTGTGATGTGCCTATGCAAAACTTCTTTATGCAGTTTGTAGAGAAAAAATTTACTGATTCTGATAATGATATATTTCATAAGAATATATCTCTCAGAGAGATACGTGATGTTATTCGTTCTATTGCTAACAATAAATGTTCTGGTATAGATGGCATCCCAATAGAATTTTATAAGGTATTTTGGGAAGATATTAAGGATGAACTAAAGCTGTTGCTTGAAAATATTATGGAAATGAAAACTCTCTCCAAGAGTCAGGGTATTGCATTGGTCACCCTCATATCGAAAGGCACCGATGAGAGTGCTTTGGCTAATTGGAGACCAATTTCATTGTTGTGCTGTAACTATAAGATACTTGCTAAGATAATGGCGAAAAGAATGCAAACAGTTATCTTCAACCTTATCAGTCCCTAACAATTTTGTGTTCCTGGAAGATCCATAAATACATGTAATACTTTGATTAGAGATATTGTGTATTATTGTAGTGAGAAAAGAGTTCAGGGTGCTATTTTAAATCTTGATTTGTCGAAAGCATTTGACCGTGTTGATATTAATTTTGTACTTCGGATTCTTGAAAGACTAGGTTTTTGTGATGAACTGATTTCCTCCATTAAGATATTGTACACGAATATTGGAAGTTGTTGCATTGTTAATGGTAACATTGGTAAATATTTTCGTGTGGAGAGGGGAGTCCGACAAGGCTGCCCTCTTTCTATGCTCCTTTATGCTGTTTTCCAGGAACCTCTGTATCTTGCTATAAAAAGAAATAGTTGTATTGTACACCTGCCCTTACCAAATGATAACCACCTTAAAATTCTTGGGTTTGCCGATGATACAAATATTTTCATTGCCAGTGATAAGGGAATTTTGGAGATTAGCACATTAGTGTCTAAATTTGAAGCAGCCATCGGTTGCATGCTAAATAAAAATAAGACGAAAATATTTGGATTAGGCCCATGGGGTGATAGGTCTGTTTGGCCTTTATCATAGCTTCAAGGATATACAGGTTCTTTTACAACTTTGGGAATTCTATTTTCTGATAATTACGAAATGGCTATTAACTCTTCGTGGACAAATATATTATGTAAAATTAAGAATACTTTGGCGAGCTTTCACAACAGAAGACTTACATTTCATCAAAAAGCTGTTATTGTCAATACCTTGATTTTTTCAAAGACATGGTATGTTTCCCATATTTACCCTTTGCCTGACAAATATGCAAAAGTAATAAGTAAAGAAATTTTCTTTTACATTTGGGGGAAAAAATGTGAATTTATCAAAAGAGACACTTTAACAAAGTCAAAGATTAAAGGAAGGATAGGAATGGTAAGTCTTTTATGGAAGACACAAAGTATTCTAGTTGCCTCTTTCTTAAAGTTACACTGTGATGAGAAAATACAATTTTATGTCAAATTATTATAACAATTCACATATGAAGGGCTTGGTTACCAGAAATTTAACACAAAGAGACAATTCATGTGTAATGGCATATATGCATTCTGAGGTCTTAGTAACAGTTAGAAAATGTAAAACAGTTCAGAATTTTCCTTTTCTTAAATCGAGAACTATATATGTGAACTTATTGCCAAATGTACAGCCAACTGTTGAGAGTAGATACCCCCTTTATAATTGGCCTCTGATTTGGGAAAACGTCAACATGAAATTTCTCTCTGCTGCTGATAGGGAAATAATATATAAACATATTCACGAAATATTACCCAATAAAAAAAGGTTAAAAGAAATGAAAATAATTCAAGATTCTTTGCCAGTTTTGTGATGCTGAGGAATCAAATATTCATATGGTATATTTCTGCAAGAGAATTGAGAACGTAATAATATGGTTAAAAGGAGTTTTGAAGCTATTTTGTAATTTTGTTCACTGCAATTTCATTAGAATTATGTATTTTGATTTTCCAGAGTCATCGAGGAAACAAAGGAACAATGCAACTTTAATTTTGTCAAGTTACATTGTAAATATATGGTTGCTCAAAGACAAGAATGTGCCTGAACGTTTGATTATAAATAGAATAAAATCTTCGATTATAAAAAAAACCCAGAGAGATATCAAGGCCATTTTGAAAGAGAAGTTGTTAAATATTTCACAAAGAATTTTTGTAACATTAAATGTATTTTAGGTGAAAATATATGTAGTTCTGGATTGGTTATAATGATTTGTAAATAATCTATTGAATAAAAACTTAAGGAAAAAAAAAGTATTCAGTAGATCTGCCCTTTAAGTCCAATTCTCTATGCCCATATTTAAATTATCGCAAAGCGTACAGAAAACTTAGTCCTTTAGAGAAGCCATTGTGAACAATTCAAAATTGTTTGAAGACTATGACTGCATTTTTTTAGAATGTCTCGCTCAGAATTTCATAGAACGGGAGAGTCATCAGCCACATGGCCATTACCTGCCACATCATGGAGTACCTAAAGAGTCAAGTACTACTCCCTTACACGTTGTATTCAACACATCCAGTTGCGAATCAGTTGATACATTGTCTTTGAACTCTTACCTGCTTACGGGTCCATCCCTAACAAGCAAACTTTGTGACTACCTAATTGCCTTTAGAACCAACCCTTACACGGTTATTGCCGACTTATCAAAGGCTTTTCTTAGAATTGGAATTAATGGAAATTGTCGGGATTACACTAAGTTTCTTTGGTTTAAAGATTCAACCATGCAGGAGGCAGTTACTTATCATTTTAAAGTAGTTTAGTTTGGAGCCGCCTGCAGCCCCTTTTTGTTAAAACATACTCTTGTTCATCATCTGCAAACTCACACCAAT
Organism: Macrobrachium nipponense; assembly: GCF_015104395.2. NCBI lineage: Eukaryota > Metazoa > Arthropoda > Malacostraca > Decapoda > Palaemonidae > Macrobrachium > Macrobrachium nipponense. The sequence continues at coordinate 63,872,368 of NC_087204.1, forward strand.
CCTTTAGCTAAATGTCTTCTAGCACATTTTTATATAGATAATTTTGCATGTACTTATAACAAGACCGAACTACTCTTCCATGAATATCCAATTATTTTATAAATGAAATCCTTAATGGGGCAGCTATACCACTTCAGACCTATATAAGTAATGTTACCCACTTCAATGCTGCAATTGGAGCGGAGGGTGCTCAGCAAAATGTAAGTGCTCTTGGTGTCAGATGGGATATTGTAGATGATGTACTTTCATTTACGGCTAGTTGTCAGATTAATCAGTATCTTGAACAATGGGATAGGTCAGATCCTAAACCACAGATGTCAGTAAAAGAAGGGTTGTATCATTAGTAGCTTCCTTGTTTGAACTGTTAGGAATTGTCTCTCCTATAAGCATTACAGCTAAAATTTTCATTCAGAAGTTATGGAGTCTTAATCTTGCCTGGGATGCTCCTCTTGATCAAGAATTGTGTGTTGAATTTAACACTTGGTGTAAAGAAATTTCTAAGGTTGCTACCCTGGAATTTCCCCGGTATATCACTGTACCTTGTAAGTGTGATTTACACATATTTTCGGATGCCTCCAAGCTGGCTTATGGGTTCGCCACCTATTCAGTGATTGTGGAATCTCAGAAATCAGGTCTCAAATTGTCCAAGCCTAGAGTAGCACCAGTTAAGGAACTTTCCATTCCAAAGTTAGAGTTTACTGCTCTGACTCTAGCCAGTCAGTTTGCTTTCACTTTGATGAGAACTAGTAGCATACAATTTGTTTCTTGCACCTTTGGGTTCGACAGTCAAGTAGCTCTTTCATGAGTTAGTAATAACTGAAGTACTGATGAATATGTCCACAACCGTCTGAGTCGAATTAAAGAGAATAATTTCAAAATTAGTTATGTTCCTACCAAGAATAATTTTGCAGATTTTCTTACCCATTGGATAATCTTTAGTCAATTGTACATACCCAATTTGGGGGAATATGGTCCTGACGGGATTGCTAATCCCTCAGATAACCCTTGTCAACAAAGTCTTGAGACTAACCTAATCTTAGTTCATGAACTTTTAGTTGAACCTACAAAGACAGAATCCATCACCCCTTGCTTGGATGTATCCAAATATTCTTCCTTGTCTAAAGTCTTAAGAATTTTTGAGGTTGTATTGCAATTTGTATGTAGTTTCCGCATGAAAATATCTATATTATTGTCTCCACTAGATTTATTGGTTTGACTTGTTCAACAAGAGTATTAGCCTACTGTTTTCTTATATTTGCATAATGCTCAACACAATGTTTCTAAGGATATTGTCAATTTTGCAAATCACTTAGGAGGTTTGTATTCATATTGCAATAACTTTATAAGAACGCATGGGCAGTTAGAAAACGCTGTAATATCAGATAGTATGAAGAGACCGATACTTTTACCCCCAAAGAGAGCCTTAGCCAAATTAGTGATAGAGCAGTGTCATGGGAGAAATCACCACCCTGGTGTTAACACAGTCCTTGTGCAGATAAGAGAGTTTTTGGTTGCCTCAGGCCAGGAGACATATCAAATCTGTAGTAAACACTTGTGTGCATTGCAGGATTTTGCTTTGTCCCCCTTCTCACACTACCATCAATACCAACTTTGCACGCCGAGCAAGTCACATTTCATTGTCCCTTCCAGTGTGTTGGAGTAGACATGACAGGTTCTTATGAAGCCAATGAGCAGGACCTTGATGAACAAGTACTCATTCAGCCTAACCACCAGATAGTTTATTCTGGCTTTTAGACGTTTTTGTGCTTTGCATTCCGTACCCAAGGTGATCTTCAGTGATCATGGGACTAATTTCCGTGTGTGCGAAAAATTCCTCATGAGAATCCTTGAGGAACCCGAAGTCTTGAATCATTTGAGGAATCAAAACATCAAGTGGAAATTCATCACTCCTTGCTCACCCTGGCAGGGAGGATTCTATGAGGGGATGATCGGGGTGGTGAAAGCTGCACTTAAAAAGTCCATACATCAGCCGAAGTTTAGTTTCATTGAACTGCAAATCATTTTGTGCGAGGTCTGCACTGTGGTGAATTCAAGACATCTCACCTACGTTTCAGATTCACCTGATGATGAGTATTTGACTCCCAATCATTTAGTGTGCGGAAGAAATATAGTGATCGCTCCTCCATTGAATGAGTTTACAAGTGACGAAATTCCTTATCTCGAATGTGATGAACCTCTAGGTCAGTATTCAACATTCATCTGTGTTAAAAAAGTTTACAAAAATGTGTGTAAGCTCTTATTTGACCTTCTTAAGATATATATATATATATATATAGACTATATATATATATATATATAGTATATATAATATATATATATATATATATATATATATTATTACGTTTTTAGAGTCCAGCACTCAAAACATAAGGGGAAAGCGGAAAAATGGAGTGCTTATGACTTACCTTGAGTTTATGGGATTGGTTTATTCTTGGGAGGTCGCCAGACAACTCAGCAACTTAATCTAAATTACATTTATTTACAAAGAAAACTTTTTTGAATGGCCTGAGATAAAGGGAAAGGGTAAGTATATAAGCGCTGTGTACTGTCTGAATTACTCTTATCATTCCCAGTATGAAGAAATAGCCAAATTAAACATCTACTGCACAGCTGGTTTCCAAATATATGTTTTCAGGTAAAAAAAATGCTTGCAAGGAGACAGGGAGCACGGAATCAGCATGGGCAATCTGAAATTAATCCCCAAATTCATTTGTCCGAGTTCAGGGTGCGCCAGTTAGTGCCTTTGTTAAGGCATAGGGGCAGGCAGGGTTGGACGTCTGTCTGTTCCAAGAGACTGAGCTGGACTGAGGATGAGGTCAGGTGCGAATTCTGGGCATTGGGGTAGCTTTTCCGCCCCGTTGGCAGGTCATTCTGGAAACAGAAATATGACCAGCAGAAGAGTCACAGGATAAGGGATCCTATGAGTAGGCCTAAGAAGTACCTAACTAGCTACACACTCCCCTTGTGATATGTTCGTAATGGTTAACGAATTTGCATTCCCTCGCTACTACGACTGGCACCGGAAATAACTGTCTGGCCTGTTCTGAGTTTCCCTCCTAAATTCAGCTGTTGTTTAGGAGTAAGATGGCTGTCGTTTCTAACTAAAATTCATTTTATAAGTACTGGAGAGATATATAAACTAACAATATATATCTATAATATATATATATATATATATATATATATATATATATATATATATATATATATATATAGATATATATATATATATATATATATGGATGGCTGCCGTTTCTAACTAAATTCATTTTATAAGTACTGGAGAGATGATCTATAAACATAACAATATATATATATATTGTTATGTTTATAGATCATCTCTCCAGTACTTATAAATGAATTTAGTCAGAAACGGCAGCCATCTTACCCCTAAACATCAGCTGACTTTAACAGGGAAACTCAGAACAGCCCAGAGAGAGTTATTTCCGGCGCCAGTGGTAGTAGCGGGGGAATGCAAATTCATTATATATATATATATATATATATATATATATATATATATATATATATATATATGTGTGTGTGTGTGTGGGGGGGGGGGGGGTAGTATTGGATAAAAAAAAACTGATTAATAAAATCATATGATTTGCTGTAATGGTCACCACAACTCTCACGTAAAGTTAAGGGAGAAATGAAGCACTTTTAACTTACCTTGAGTTAGCAAATCATTTAATTATTTAAGGTCACCAGGATACCAGCTATTTAGATTTAAGTTAAGTTTATTTACACAAAAATGTACAGCCTTAAGACAAACTGAACAGCAGATAAGCAGATGCTGTGATGGATTATTCTATTATTCACAACAGCAATTCGTTATCAGGCTGCCGCTTAACAGGAGAGATAGGCCGAATTCACCATCTATGCAAGGCTGGTTGCCGATTATTGATAATATCATCTACGGTAAGTGGGAGCTTGGCAAGGAGGCAGGAGCATGAAATTCAGGGCTGCCGGAATCTGGAAGAGCATTCCAGGTTACAATCAAACACAAAACAAAGACTTCTCTCACCAAATTTATAACTAATGCACTATGGAGGGAATTTATCCTTAATTCAAAAACAATGCTGATAATATGGGGAGGAATCAAATGCTTATGTTGAATAGTTCATATTAATAGCTTGAAGAAGTCATAAGGGAAAAATGTGATGCTAGGAATGGGACACAGCCATTCGCAGAGAGAAAAGGGAAATTTGAATATGTAAAAAATAGTGAGAGTTTTTTCGTCTTGGAGAATAGGGGCTGGTTAAATTTGCAACTTCTAGTCATACCTAGGATTGCGTGTGCATAAAGCTTGAGATAGGATGCAGGCTCCAGCCAGTGAAGATGAACAAAGGGGCTGACGAGCAGCGACAGTCACGTCACACCGCTATCAGGAATAATAAAGGAGTGAGACCGAACCAGGGCATTCAAGCAAAGGGATCGGCATTTGTCTGAAAGGTGCAAAACAGCCAGCACAAGGTTGTGGGAGAATAGACCTTAAAGCTAAGACTACCTACAGGCCCAACCACCATCCCATATAACCCCTCGTGACCTGCCCTTTTACCCCACTGTAGGTCTCTAGTGTTTAATGGCTTTATACCCCCACCCCCCTGCAAGAACTACGAAAAGGGCCGAAAATTCCGATCCTCCCCAACTGGCATGGTCTATATTATTGTGCTGGCGAGGTGAGGCGGGATGAAAAAACTTAAAAGCTCCCCCTGTTAAAAAGGCATTCACTCTCTTTCGGACGTGAAAGCCTTGGCTAATAAGTATCTAGCCTCGACTAGACAGTCCTCTCCTCTAACTTATGTTTTGGGGCAGCTATACAGCTAACTACAGTGGCCTAAATCAGACAACTAATGGTCATCTGTGACGACAGACTACTCTATCCGTGAGTAAGGTTACTTTGAAAATTCTGGTACTAAATTAAATATCCTAACCTACTGGTACTAAATTAAATATCCTAACCTACTGGTACTAAATTAAATATCCTAACCTACTCTATACAATTAATCAAAGAGGACACAATCATTCCAGAATGTGGTACCCAATAATTGAAGTTGAGTAACCTGAAGGGTTAAGATATGCAAGGTGAGGCAATGATGCATGAGGGTGATGAGTGATTAGGAAAGTACCAGGATGAGAAGTGGATGAAGCGATTATGACAGTTAAGTGAGGGTTAGTAGTACAATGACAACTAAGTTACACCTCCTCACCTGACAAAAAAAGTTTTTTTTCAAATTTTTTTTTTAAAAGGTACATTAATATTTAACTACAATTACCATTGCTTATTGAACTCGAATAACAAACAAACCAGAATAAAGAAGCAATACATAGACCAACGGGCTTTGAAATATATGGTTATTACATACTGAAATTATAAAATAACAGTCAAAAATAGTCAGTAAACAAAAATGGATGATCTCATACAAAACTGCAAAGAGCAAAATAATCACATAAAAAACATGACCTAAACAAAAAGAAAGTGGGTGGAAAGTACCAAGGATAGCAGCTCACAAGGATAGCAGCATATAAGGTTAGCAGCTCACAACAAATACCAACAACACCGTAAGCTTAATACTGTTCACTGGGAAAGTTTCCCAAACCAGAAACTCTCAACATCACCATTCAATAAATAAATACCCACCGAAAGAATTTCACATCACTCACACCATTTCTAAACTACAGAGTGAGTCATTGCTCTAACAACCGGATTCTGTTTATATAGTCCAAAGGCAATAACCTTTTCCACACTCAATACACTTTCCAATTTCAGGGATACACTTCACTCACTATCAATAAATGCTTGGCTTAAAAACCACACTTATCACCATAGTGTCCAATACATACACTCACACCGAACGACACAGAGAAGACCCTGCGCAAGCAAACACACAAAATTGATGAAGCATAATTATTTGCCTGAAAATACAGAATAACCGGATTAGTGCTTATCTCTTTTCTTAGCTTAGTATAAACCTTATTGTAACTGACACCTCAAAACCGTAGACCACTTAATTAATCAACAATTAACAGTTACTCGTGATCACCCTCACCTTTTAACCTTAAATAATCTGTATAATACACCTAAAACATTATCATCCTCTGTAAAGAAACTATGATTAATAAATCTTAAATATACATCTGTTTCTACTCACTACATGCCCACTTCAACAGCACACATACTGTAATTAGAACGATACAGATACTACCTTTAATAACAGCATAGCCCTCTGCCAACAACCACTATTCAACACTGTGAGAGAGAAAATCGGCCACAATATTATCTTTTCCTGGGATGTGGGAAAATTCTAAATTCCACTCTTGCAACATGAGACTCCATCTCATAAATCGATGATTTTTGTTCTTGTATCTGCTGATGAAGGTCAGGGGATTATGATCCGTCAAGACCTTAATAGGTGTATCTGTGGAGGAGAGATAAATCTGAAAATGGTTAATAGCAAATACTAAAGCAAGAGTCTCTTTCTCCACAGTGGAATACCTACGTTGGGCGGAGGACAACTTTTTTGAAAAGAATGTGACAGGATGAGAAACTCCCTGTTCATCATTCTGCAACAACACACAAACATCACTTGCGTCCGTGGCAAGAGAAAAAGGAAGGTCCAAATCAGGAGCCCTCAAGACAGGGAAATTTAGTACTCTTTAAATTATCATATGCCCTTTGTGTTTCATCAGTCGTGACAAAAGCTACCTTCTTTCTTAAGAGATTAGTCAAAGGATTGGCGATGTCAAAAAAATTCCTAACAAACCTTCGGTAGTACCCTACCAAACCAAGGAATTTCCTGACATCCCTCCTACACTTAGGAATTAACATTTTTTCAATACATTCAATATTTGCTTGCTTAGGAGCATCTTTACCATTACCAACTTCATGACCTAAATATACAACCCTCGCCTTTGTGAATTCACTTTTCTTTAAATTGATTACTAAACCCGCTTTCTTCAAAACCTCAAACAGTGCCCTAATTCGTTTTAAATGTGTTTCCCAATCATCACTATAAATAACAATATCATCAATATAAACAACACACCCTTCTAAACCATAGATTAAAGTATTCATTAACCTCTGAAAAGTGGCAACCGTGTTCTTCAAACCAAAAAGCATCACTTTACATTGAAACAGTCCCTGTGGTGTTACGAAAGCAGACAAGGCCCTTGCCCGCTTCGAAAGAGGAGCATGCCAATAACCTTTCACCAAATCGAATTTACTAATGTATTTGGTCTTACCCATACAATCAATACAATCCTCAATTCGAGGTAATGGATAACAATCAGACTTAGACAATTCATTCAATTTACGGTAAACAAAACATAATCCACATCGGGTTTCTTTACCAATACAACAGGTGATGACCAAGGACTTTGGCTAGGTTCAGTTAGGTCATGTTTTAGCATATAATCAACTTCCTTCGCTACAACCTCATTTTTGAAGGGATTCAACCTGTAAGGAGATCGTTTCACAGGAGTGGCGCTACCTACGTCCACGTCATTGTCACGGACAGAAGTCCTTCCCTGTACATTCGAAAATAATTCCTTATAATTAAATACCAATTTCTTTAAAGACCTTTGTTCTTCATTACTTAAATGAGAAACCATTCCAGAAAAATTCTTCAAAGAATTCTTATTATCCGAACGGCATTCACTTCCATTAAAGCAATTATCATCAATACTTTCACCCTCTGAAAAAGAAAAAAGGTTATCGTTCTCGGAAACTACAGCATTCCCTATGGTTGCCACGGGAATAACTTTCTCCCGTTTCCTATATGCCTTCAACATTTCAAAATTTTCCAAGGACCTGAAAATGAAGCTTTCAACGGATTTCCTGGAATGGGTAACAAAACCAAAACTTTGTCGCCTACCGCAAAGTCACGTGCTTTAGACTTTCTGTCAAAAAGTATTTTATTCTTTTTTTGTCTACACAATAAATTTTCACCCGCAAATTTCCAAGTCTTGGTTAACTTATCACCTAGATTAGTCACACAATATAATAAATTGATCTCAGGGACGTCTCTGTCCCAGGACTCTCAAACAACATTGAGAGGACCTCGAACAGAATGGCCAAACACAAGGCCGAAAGGTGAAAAACCTAAAGGCTGGCTTGGGACAGAACAAAAAGCGAACAACAAATAAGGTAATTCCTTATCCCATTCAGAATCATTGATCAAACAATACTTCTTTACCATAGATTTCAGGGTTTGATGAAATCTCTCCAGAGCTCTCTGACTTTCTGGATAATATGGAGAAGAGGTTACATGTTTTATATTTAACTCTGCCATTTTATCTCTGAAATACCTACTAACAAAATTAGAACCACAATCTGATTGAATTATTTTAGGCATCCCAAACCTGGTGAAACAGTCAATTAGTACATCTACAATTTTGACACTTTTTATAGTACGTAGTGGTATTGACCTGGGATATCGAGACATTCTATCCATGATAGTCCAAATATATTCATCTCCACTACGAGTCCTTGGTAATGGTCCAACAACATCAATAATGACCTCCTTGAAAGGTTCAGAAACCACTGGAATAGGACATAGAGGCACTTTTGGAATATGCTGATTGGGTTTACCGACCTTCTGACAGACATCACAGCTATTGACAAATTTGATTACGTCTGCCTTCAACTTGGGCCAATAATAATTTATTAGCAACTTGCCGGAAGTCTTATGAATGCCAAAATGTCCGGCCAAACCACTTTCATGCATCAATGATATCAACTCATTCCTGTAAACAAATGGAACCATTATCTGTTTCAAAATTTCATAGTCAATATTATCAGCCTCCATAGGCCTACTCAACCTATATACTATATTATTAATTATCTTAAATTTGGGACCAGTTATATCAAACACCTCACCTGACTCAATAGGGAGATCCTGAAAATTATTTTTCTTAGCTTTGATAAGCTCTTCAGTGTTCCAATTCAGTTTGTCCTTCAAAATCCCAAGATCTACAACTACGCTATCACTACGTTCTAAACTACTTAAATCTAGATCAATTGTTGACTCTGCGTCAATAATTCTAGCACTAGAATGAGTAACTGCTGCTACCTCACTATCAGGATTTATCAATATGGGATAGGTATTATTCTTAAGAGCAACATCATTCCTTATCACAACATCAACATCTTTAACAGGAAATTTATCAACAATGGCCAGTTTCAAATTCCCTGCAAAGGCAGGGCAAATTAAATTAAAATTTTCAATAGCATAAGACTTTACCGTATCAGGAAAACCAGACAATAACACGAATTCCTCACTTTCAGAAACAAAATTACATGGCAATGCCTCCCTAAGGATCAAAGACTGAGCTGCTCCAGTATCACACAAAATACGTACTCGTCTTTTCTCGGACGAATTTGCACGTCAATGTCTTTAATTTCTCTGGATTATATATATTAGGTCTATTACCTCTGTTAGGAGAAAAATTAGTTTTAGCATTTCCCTGATTATTACCTCTATAATTATTTCTGGTAAACATCCTAGCATTATTATTATTAGAATTATTATTCTTACCTACTTTAACCCAACTAGACTTCACATTTGTTGTTACTCCCACTAACTCACTCTTATGAGACGAATAATATTCATCACTAGCGATGGCTACCTCCTGAACAGTCTCAAGTTTTAACTCTTCGAGGGGGACCTTCAGTTTATCCGGCACATACCTCTTAAACTCCTCCACCAACATTAATTCCTTCAATTTCTCAAAATCTACCACTTCCTTGGACTTGAGCCAATCACTACCATATTGTTCCTTCGACCTTGCAAATTCAACAAAAGTTTGCTCCATGCTTTTTTCTAAGTTCCTGAAGTGTTGCCTATAGGCTTCAGGGACTAACTCATAGGCCTTCAAGACAATAGACTTCACACTCTCATAATCTGATGACAGATCCTCCTCCAGAGTTACATACACCCTCTGAGCTCTTCCATCCAATTTACTTTGTATAAGAGTGGTCCAATACTCTTGGGGCCACTCCAACCTTGCTGCAATTCTCTCAAACAATACAAAAAACTCTGCTACATTGTTTTCCTAAGATTGCTCTAAATTAATAGCAGGCGTTACTGACCTATTTGGGGAAGGGGGAGGGGAAGAAGAAGAACCTATGCCTCTCATGGCAATCTCGTGCTGCGTCTCCTTTTCTCTTTCTTCTGCTTTAAACTTTTCCATTTCAAACTCCATCTGCCTCAGAGCAATTTGCCTATCCAAAATTTCTACAGACAACAGTCCTTTATAAGGTTTCACTTCTTGCTCCCCACCTGCCTTTACAGTTTTAATATATTCATAAATTTGCAATAGCAATACACCCTTTCTTATGGACACTTCATATTCCAATTCAAAATGCTGCGCTACAATTTCCAAATCCTCCCTATTCAACTCTGCAAGCTTATCTTGCCACCCCTCTCTGCTAAGGAGTTCTAATACGTTAACAACCATAATGACCACTATTATTCTCACAGAATACAGAATTTACACAAGAAAAACACGATGAGGTGAAAATATGCTGCCTCAAAAATAACCCCAAGAATTAACTTTGCACCTACACCAGTGAATACTTAGGAATGAAAGGTCCTGTCACGGTCGCCATTTGTGATGTCTGATTTGACCACCACACAAAACACTAAAATTTTATCAAGTAGTAATCACCAAAACACCATACTAAGTCCACAAAAGGTGGAATAGTATCCAACTTCAATAAGAGTGCAAAGTCAATTCAAGGGGACAAAGAAAATACCAGAAAAAATACCTAATTTTAATACTTAAGTTTCAGACAGAAATAACACTAATTAGAAACACTCACTCTTAACTTCCTGCAAAAGAAAATAATTACACAATTAAAGACAGTTCATCAACACATACATACAAAAAGGGGAGAGGGTCCAGAAAGGAGGAGGCAAGCAGAAAGTAAGAATATCCTAACAAATACAATCTAAATATCCCTAACAATTTCCTCAAACGACTTTATAGGTCTCCTCTTGTAGAACAATATCAAACTCCACATCTGGAGGCTTAATCTGCGTGGCAGGGAAAATTTATCCCAAACTATGGTGTTGGAAGGCTTTCACAACCTCCACTAATGACGTCAGCAGAGGATCACAGGCCGTGATCTCAATAAATAAATACAGAGAGAGAGAGAGAGACAGACAGACAGACAGACAGAGACAGAGACAGAGACAGAGTTATTATTTCTCTCTCTCTCTCTCTCTCTCTCTCTCTCTCTTGCTCGATATATACATATTTATATTTTCTTTCGTCTTTTCATTAATAATAATTTTTTGGGGAAAATTTGTGTAAAAATTAATGATATTAAATGTTTGCCACATTTTTAGATTCCTTATTTAACTTAGAGTTGTAGGATGTCTAAAAATGTATGTTCAGATTTTGCATAACATATTTTAAAAGAATATAACGTAGAATGTGGAAAGAGAGAGATTAACTTTGTCCATTCCAAGCACAAAATTGTTCCCATAACTTGTCATCGTCTCGAGATAAAGGGAGCTCGAGGTCTTCGTTTGGTTTTCATAAAATGTCAATCTTACTCGGTCGAGTCTGTTTTGGACGAATACGTCATTGTTGAGCATACAACGTATAGGAATGTATCAAACGTGTATGTCTTTGCCAAATAATCACATGGAGATTTCACTATGTTCCTATAGTCTTGCATCATCTTTTCACAAGATTGTTCCTGAACCTTCTGTTTAAGCATATATCATCTTTGGGGAATGACGTCATTTAGTATTGCTTTCTTTGTAAATTATTATTCCTTTTATATTAGAATACTTTTATCATTTTAAATCACGTAATAATAAATGTTATTTGTGACTGTAATTATAATTTCTTTTTAGATACTATTTTGAAAGAGAATTCTTATGAAAGTAACTGTCTCAAAGCACCAAAACGTTTTGTGCAACGATATCCACCGTTCAGTTTCCGTGCGAAAGGACAATTCATTCTTACTTAAAACCTCATTACGTTTGAATCTCTCTCTCTCTCTCTCTCTCTCTCTCTCTCTCTCTCTCTCTCTCTCTCTCTCGAGCGCCATATATGATTTTACATTAATGTAACGAAAAGATTTAATACTTACTGAATGGTCACCCTAAATTTTAGATTCCATATTTCTTAGATTTATTTAGTATTATCTAGTGTTTATTGTGGAATCTGAACAAACATTGTACAAGTGTGTAACGGCGCCTTTTCTTTTAGAAATATGAATTGTGTGGTGAAATTTTGGAGCTAGCTGCAGCAGAAAGAAAATTGGTACCAAGGCAATGTGTTATTGTAAGATTTATTAGTTGCAACTAATAGTTAGAGTGGTTTGGATGAAACTATTCCAATGTTTACACATTACAAATGTTTGTGTTTTGTGTTTGTTTCATTTAAAGTGATTTTTTGTGGGCAATTTCTTTTATCCATTTTCTTATTGAAGTGTTTTTTTTTTGTGCATTTATCCATTTTCATTTTCTTATTGAGTGTGTGTGTTTGTTTTATTTTATATTCTGTGTGATTAGTGCTTTTTACAATTTTGGTATTTTCCACCTATTTCTGTATTTTCAATTGCATTCATAATTTGATTGACTTAATTGTTTTCATTAATTGATCAGTGCACATTTAATTGAATTTAACACTTGTGAAGTAATTTGCATTTACTAAGAATTCTTTTCAAGTTTGAATTATTGCCTAACACCTTTGAATTCCGATTGAATGAATTTTCTAGAATTTTGTGATAAATTAGTTTTGATTTAATTTTACTTAATTAATTCAAGAATTAATTAAACTTTGGTTTGTTTTCAAGTAACAGTAAATTTCCCTGATATTGTGAATTTCACCTATAATTTTGAGTTTAATAATAAATGTTTGTATTTAAAATTTTTATAAATGTTTTCTTTTTCACCAGTATATATGTATGATTATATTTAGGTAGAAACAGAGTTGTAATTGAGCTGTTTTCCTTCAATTTAGATGAAGTGAGTTAGAACCAGGGAAGTACTTAGACTTGTGAAATCAGGGAAATACTTAGACTTTCAAAGTTGTTGATTGAGTGATGCCCTTTAATTAAGTTCATTATATATAAGATTACCTCACACCTGTTTTAATAAGGAACTTTAGTCTCATTTTCTGCAATACTGGTAAGTTGTTTAAGGGATCAATGTTGCCTTTAGAGTATTCAGTTGTATTTTACCTGCGATGAAGGTTCAGGTGTCTGGCTGTTGTGAGGGATTCATTTAATGATTGGTAAGTGCTACATAATAGAATATATGGAATGTTATTCCAGGGAAGTACTTAGACTTGTGAAATCAGGGAAATACTTAGACTTTCAAAGTTGTTGATTGAGTGATGCCCTTTAATCAAGTTCATTATTATAATAAGATTACCTCACCACCTGTTTTATTTTTAAAATTGAACTTAGCCTCATTTTCTGCAATACTGGTAAGTTGTTTTTAAAGGGATCAATGTTGCCTTTAGAGTATTTCAGTTGAATTTTACCTGCGATGAAGGTTCAGGTGTCTGGCTGTTGTGAGGGACTCATTTAAGCAATGATTTGGTAAGTGTAGTAACCAGAATATATAATGTAAGTGCTACATAATAGAAATATATGGAATGTTATTTCATATATAAAAAACTAAAACTATGATTAATTAAAACCAGTGACCCAAGAGGTCAACCAGTTTGCTTGCAGGAGTGTGATCAGACCAGATATGATAAGATAAAGTAGGCTAATATGACGTGTTGTAATCAGTCAGTGTCTAGTTGCCGTCACCAGTGGTCATTCATTTGTTTTGAAAACAGTAGTCCCAAGCTTTCCTGCTTGAGACAATCCACCGTGACCTATAGCTCAAACGGCCTAACGTGACTTGGTAATCTATGTCATCTGTGTGTATGTTCGTATGTTCGAGCTACTGTCTGCTTCCTTTATGATTTGTAAACCCAGATTGTAAGTCAGAATTCAATCAGCCATCATCATTAGAAGACCTGTCCAATTTTATCTGATCTTCATCATGTAGTCTCAGAGAATATAGATATGTTTGTACTCACATCAGAAAGAAGATACTGAATGAACTTAGAAACTATCATCATGAGTTGAAACATCTCCGTCGTCATAACCAAAGAATATACTGACTTCGTAAATTATCATCGGAATCCAAGACACCCCAATGAGTATGGAAGTCATAACAAACCGACCTAAGCGTAAAATTATTTCGCAGGTCTAAATAACCTCACAGGGCGCCATAATTGTACAAAGGCATCAGCCCTATATATATATTATAATATATATATATATATATATATTATATATAATATATATATATATGATTTTATTATTATATATAATATTAATATTATATATAATTTATATTATATAAATATAAATATAAATATAAATAATATATATCTATATATAATATATATATATAAACATATATATATATTTATTCTATATTATATATATATATTACTATATATATATATATATATATATGTATATGATATTATTAATATTATATAATATGTATATCTATATAATAAAATTGTTCATAATATGAAGATGAGATATGTCAATATAGTCCACAGGAGAAAAGTGAATAAAACACTAATAGCTCGATGATTTCGCCTTCCACCAGACCTCTTCAAGAGCTTTATTATAACTTAATTGAATAAGTAGCCTACAGTTCCGGACAGTTCAAACGAGTCCAGGTTTGCAAGCAAGAAAGGTTTGTGGTTTGTGGCAGGATTTGTGCTGGTAGTCCCGACATGAATGGTAAATGGAGGTGGAGCCGTGTCCATACGCTGGGGGAAGTATAGAAGGCCGGATCTATGGGGGAAGATAGTCATATGGATGTGCTTTAAGCCGCAGCCCGGATGAACTTTCTTAAACATTGTGAAACCCTCTTGACTTGTTAAGGTGTAATTGATAATCATTCATTGGACAAATCATTCATTGGATATTAATGATCTTACTTGTGGATGATAAACAAAAGAATAAATTTAAGGATAAAAAATAAAAACAATTATTTAGCAAGATAAATTTGTAATGCTAAGTAAAAAGAAATAGTACTGCTTTAAAATAAGTTATATGCATGTAATTAACCAAAAAAAAAAAACAATAATTTAACAAAGCATAATCTTAATAAAAAGTTGGTGCTATAAATATGGGATAAAAAATATGTGATAATTTATTCTCTACATTATTATTTGCAATGCTAGAAGTATTTTCGGAAACAATATTTAATTTTTCCGTAGAGATAGCATTTTTTTTGGGGGGTAAGGTTTCCTCGCTAAAATGTGGTGATTTTCCTGACACCATTAACTATTTAATAATAAGTTTGTAGTAGCAAATATCATCATTTTCTCTTTTTGTTCAGTGCTGTGTCCTGCGTCGCAAAATTCATTTGGATACAGACGCTCAACGTCAACAAGAATGGTGTTGATCATTACAAGTTCTGAATTTAGGTATTTGTGTTAATTTATTGATTATTATGTAACTATACATAACAATATTTGCTGTCGTGTCATAAGGATATAATAAAGAGCCTCTACTAATTCTCAAAAGATATTTGTGATTTTCTGAAATGGTCACCATGCTCTCCAGTGATCATTTCTTTTTTGCAAAAAATGGACATTTCATTTTCTTTTATAAACAAAATGACAACAGTAGCCTACTGAATATGTGGTTATTGAAAATACGCACTTGCAATTGTTACTATCATTTGGTGTTGCTTGCAAAAATATTAGGGGAGACCGGCCTGTTGCATACAGTC
>NC_087204.1:63893170-63903170 GCF_015104395.2 Macrobrachium nipponense
AAAAAACCGTGTTACAGAGGCCCTGAATCTCATAGTAGTAAGATACCTTTTGAGTTATTTTTTACCAGTCCATTATGTAATTGTTGTCTAGTAAAGTAAGCTAAGAGAAAATGTTAGTTAATGTTTTTCTTATCTTTATATAAACTTTGAGATGGCATATGATTGCATAATATTTCTTCATAACTATCTTGCTGATTAATTGATGAGACATCGCACTTACAACAAGGTTCAAGTCTTCATTTGCAAGTAACAGTTACCGACAATCTTTGATTTACTGGAATATTCTTTCTCAAATGTGTTTCTTTCTTTTCCATTAAGGGTTTCATTAAATTCAACAGTTCATCAAACCCTGATCCATCTAAGCGAAGAAACAGTCTAAAATCAGATGGCTCACTGAATCTGTTCATCCATGAGGTTTTCATGTGTATTTGAAACCATTATTAAGAAATCCGTCAGCCCATATATCTTTCCGTTCAGTGTTGTCTCCCCCCAAAAAAAAGGATTATACTTGACGGTTTTGTGTCGATTTTAGCAAAATGAATAACTCAATGAGGAACCAATTCCAAACAGATTTCCTGTACCGTGTACTGATGATGCTTTATCAGTGGTGGGTCAATACTTTTTTTTTTACTTTATTAGATCCGTTTTGAGGTTTTAGTAAAATTGTTTTGGAATAGTAGTACAAAATACACGGCTTTTATCGCTTCTAGGGACCATTGCTAATTTTTGAGGATGGCTTTTACATTCTTCATGACTATATATGAATTATTTAGCTGTGTTTTCAAATATACTTGAGGATCACCTCGGAAAATTGGAGTTATTGGTGTTCCTAAGGCGAAGAGTATAATTTGAAGGTGAAATTGTCAAAGTGTGAATTCTCTAAGGAAGAATTATTTATTTGGGCTTTGTTGTTTCTAAGGATGGTTTAAAGGTGATGCACGATAAGGTTCCAGAGCCAACCACGGTAAAAGGTGTTCAACACTTTTCAGGGATGGCTGGGTACTCTATTTGTTTTGTCTGTAAGTATTCGGTAATTGCTGGTCCTCTGCAGTCGAATGTACAGTAAGTAGTTGTATGGGGCAACTGTGCAGTGGCGTCTATAGTCAGTAGTAGTAAGGGGGATCTGTGTAATCGAGTTTACAGTCAGTAGCAGCATGGGCTAGTTGTGCAGTAGAGTAAATAGTCAGCTGCAGTGTGGGAGAGCTATGAAGTTGAGTCTATAGTCAGTAGCGGCATGGGGGAGTTGTTTAGTCGAGTCTACATTGTCATCATGGGGAGGCTGTGCATTCGAGTCTACTGTCAGTAGCAGCAAGGGTGAGCTATGCAGTAGAGAAAATAATCAGTTGCAGAATGGCGGAGCTGTGTAGTCGAGTCCACAGTCAGTGGCAGCATGGGTAAGCTGTGCAGTCAAGTCTATAATCAGTAGTGGCATGGGGGTGATGTGCAATCGAGTCAACAGTCAGTAATGGATTGGGAATCTGTGCAGACTGTCTACACCAAGAGAAGCATAAGGGAGCTATGCAGTCCAGTCTATAGTCAGCAGCATTATGGGGGACCTGTGCAAGCCTGTTTAAAGTCAGTGGGGGTATTGAGAAGCTTTGCATTCGAGTCTCTAGTCAGTTGTGTCATGGGGGAGCTTTTCAATCGGGTCTACAATCAGTAGCAACATGTTGAAGCTGTGCAGCCTATCTACAACAAGTAGTAGCATGGGGCAGCAGTGTAGTTGTGTTTATAGTCAGTAGCTACATTGTGGCCCTGTTGGAGCTGTGCAGTCAAGTCTATAATCAGTAGTAGCATGGAGGTGTTGTACAATCAAGTCTGCAGATGGAGGCATAATGGGCAAGCTGTGCAGTCACATATGTAGTTAGTAGTGGTGGGGGGGGGGGGGGGGGGGGGTTTGTGCAATCAAGTCTACAGTCTGTAGTGACATGAGGGAGCTGCGTAATCTATCTACACTAAGTAGCAGCATAAGGGAGCTATGCGAGTCTACAGTCAGTAGCTGCATGTTGGAGTTTATAGTAGAATCTTCTGTCAGTAATTGGATGGGTGAGCTGTACAGTTGAGTCAATAGTTATAACAGCATGGGGGAGCAGTGCAATCTAGGCTAGAGTTAGAAATAGCATGGAGGAGGAGCTGTGCAGTCAAGTCTATAGTCAGTTGCAGCATGAGGAAGTGGTTCAGTCGAGCCTATAGGCATTAACAGCCTATGGTAGAGTACATAATTTATTACAGCATGAGGGAGCTGTGCAGTCGAGTGCATAATAAATCACAGTGTGAAGAAGCTGTGCAGTCATATATTTGGTCAGTAGCAGCATGGGGGAGCTGTGCAGTCAAGCACAAAGTCAGTAACAGCATGGGGGAGTTGTGCAGTATTGTATATAGTCAGCAGCAGCATGGGGGAGCTGTTCAGTTGGGTCTATAGTTAGTAGTGGCAATGGGGAGCTGTGCAGTTGAGTCTATAGTCCATAGCAACGTGAAGGTGGTGTGCTGTAGTGTCTGCAGTCAGAAGCATCATGGGCGAACTGCAGTCAAGTCTAAGTTAGTAGTGGCAAGGGGGAGCTGTGCAATTGAGTCTACAGTCAGTAGAGACATTCGGGTGGGGGTTTGGGGTGGGGTAAGCTGTGTAATCTACCTGCATTGAGTAGAAGCATAGGCAAGCTATGCTGTCGAGTCTATAATTATAACAACATGCAGGAGCTGTGCTGTCGAGTCTTTAGTTAGTAACAGCATGGAGGAGGAGTGCAGACGAGTCTATAGTTAGTTAAGGCATGGGGGAACAGGTCAGTCGAATCTGAAGTCAGCAACAGTGTGTAGGAGCTGTGCATTGTTGTATTTAGTCAGTAACAACATGGGGGACTTGAGCAGTAGAGTATATAGTCAGCATTGGCATGGGGGAACTGTACAGTTGAGTCTATAGTTAGTGGTTGCATGGGGGAGTTGTGCAATCGAGTCTATAGTCAATAACAGCATGGGGGTAGTGTGCAGTCGAGTTTGCAGTCATAAGTATCATGGGCAAGCTGTGCAGTCACATGGCAGAGCTGTGTAATAGAGTCTATAGTCAGTAGCGACAAGGAGAGCTGTGTAGTCTATATACATTAAATAGCAGCACAGGGGAGCTATGCAGTTGAATCTACAGTCAGTAGCTGCATGGTGGACTTATACATTAGAGTCTACAGTCAGTAGTGGCATGTTGGAGCTGTGCAGTGAAGTGTATAGTCAGTAACAGCATGGAGGATCTATGCAAATGAGTCCATAGTCAGTTAAGGCATGGGGGAACAGTTCAGAAAAGCCTGAAGTCAGTAACAGCATGGAAGAGCTGTGCAGTCAATTACCTAATCAATTACAGCATGAGGGAGCTGTGCAGATGTGTATATAGTCAGTAACGGCATGGGGGATCTGTGGACTTGAGCCTCTAGTCAGTAGCAGCATGGGGAGCTGTGCAATAGAGTGTATAGTTAGCAGCATCATTTGGGAGCTGTTCAGGCAATTCTACCATAGCAACATTGGGGAGCTAAGCAGTTTCTCTACACTAAGTAGTGGCATAGGGGAGCTGTGCAGTCAGGTCTATAGTCAGTAGTGGCATGGGTGAGCTGTTCAGTTGAGTCTATAGTCAGCTGCAGGATGAGGGAGCAGTGGGGTTGAGTATTTAATCATTAGCAGCATGGAGGAGCTGTGCAGTCAATTCTATTGGCATTAGTGGTATGGGAGAGCTGAGCAGTCAAGTCTACAGTCAGTAGTGGCATTGGAGAACCGTGCAATCAAGTTTATAGTCAGTAGCAACATGGGTGAGCTGTGCAGTTTATTTACACTGTAACAGCATAAGGTAGCTGTGCAGTAGAGTCTTCAGTCAGACTGATATGGGCAAAGTGTGCAGTCAAGTCCACATTCATTTGCAGTATTGGGGGGAGGGGGGCTCTGCAGTCGAGTCTATATATTCAATAACTGTTTGGTGGTACTTGTGCAGTCAACCCTACAGTCAGTAGTGGCATGGGGGTCCTGTACAATCAAATCTACAGCCAGTAGAGCAGCATTGGACAGTAGCAGCATATGGAAACTTTGCAGTCGAGTCTAAAGTCAGCATGCGCATGTGGGTCCTGTAGAGTGGACTCTATAGTCAATAGCGGCATGGGGGATTTGTGCAGTGGAGTCTACAGTCAGTAGCTGGATGGGGGAGATGTGCAGTCGAGTCCATAGCCAACAGATGCATGGGGGAGGTCTACAGTTGAATAATTAGTCATAAGCGGTATGTGGGAGCTGAGCAGTAGATTCTATAGTCAGTATCAGCATGGATAGCTGTATAGTCGCATCTGTAGACATTTGCAATAATGGGAGGGGGGTTGCTTAGTAGCGGCATAGGGGAGCCATGCAGGTGAGTCTACATCAGTAACCGGCATGTTGAGCAGAGCCAGCTTCGTCTGGAGAAGCAGTTTCGTCTGTCATTTTGAGAACCATGGCTCATTGCTGAAGCTTCATCGTGTTCTCCTGTGTTATATGTTGACTAAAAAGTTAGAGGTTTCGTCTGCGTGTACAGTGTGAGGCTTTGGCTGTGTAAATATTCACAGAAGGTAAAGATTGATGGTATCTCATGTGTTTTCTCAGTGCTATTTGTCAAGATTTCCTGAGTATCTAGTAGTCATGCTGCCATTTTTTTATTGTAGAGGCTATTAAGGTTTTATAATTAGTGTTAATGTTTTATGTACTCGAGAGGTTGATGATTTGGTTTTTGAGGTATTTTGTTAACAGTATTTAATAACCCCGGTATTTTGATTATTGTTACAGCTTATGATTTATTTTTATTAATGTGTTCAAGGGGTATATATGATGATCACAGTATTTTAGTAATGGTAAACATTTTATTGTGATGTGATGCCTCTTATTAATTATGATTATGCAAGTTTTACTGATTTATGTCCCCCGTAAGATTTATTCATTATCTTAGTGTTTAAAAGGTATGTACATATTTTGATTGTTTAATGTAATGAGGTCCCTGTAATACTGAAGCAATTGGATTATTTGATTATGATTACATCTGATTTACTGACAAGGGTTTTTGAAACCCAGTTCTTGTTTTCCAACTTGTCTTTCAAGAATATATTTTATTGTGTTTATAATGGACTGACTCAATTTTGTGTTTTCTAGTCATAATTGTGGTAAGATTGGTATAGCAAAATTATCGGATGTCATTTATGCTTATTACTTTGTTGATTTTCGAAAGTGTGATTGACTGGTTTTGTTGTAAATGTAAAGCTACTGACTTTTACACAGGTATTAAAGCCATTGTATATTTTAGATTAAATAAATTAGTTCAAGGGATACTTGTTTTCTCTTGCTTCGCTCCTTCCTCGTTTGTCTGCCTCAGTTGCTACCAGATTTTCAGTCCGGTTCACGTTTTACTTCTAATATGAAAGAACCTGAAGAACAAAGAAGTGAGCTCATATAAATCTAGTATTTCATGTGCAATAGAACATGTATTTTCTATTACTTTATATAATTAAATTTTCATGAATCCTGCTATATAAGTTATATATCTTGTTGGCTTATTTTTTAAAAAATTAACGTTCACATTATTAAAAAAAATGTAATTACCTACCACTTCTTTGAAACACGTAGTCTTCAAACGAATTTGTTGTTCAATGCTAATGATGATCAATAGCGGCACTGATAATGATGATCAATAATGGCACTGATGATATTTTAGAATAATTGCGTTACTAAAAGGTGTCAGTTTTTTTTTATTCAAGGGACGTAAAATTTACTTAACGTTATATAGTTCAACATTGCCATTTATTTCTCCTTTATTATTATCGCGTAATTATTTCCACCAGTAACGAGTAAAGAAAAAAAAGGTCTTTCAAGAGAAACATTGGAACCTGAGAGCCTTTGCCCAGTGGCATCAGGAGAGGGTCATGAGTAAGTGATGCTGTCGTCAATTTTTAGGTATAACTCAAAATTGTTCATATACTTAATTAAATCAGCTTTAGGATATTGCGTTTTGATATTACTGGTTAAAAAAACATTACATCTGATTAGATTCTGAGCTTGAGTGGGTGTAATTGATACAATAGTGTTATCATCGATGGTCGCTGGCAACTATTTGTTTAGTACCTGACAATATTCCATTAACTAGCCTATAAATATTTTTAGCGTTATGTTAGCTTGTGATCGCCTCAAGATTTAGAATTCCATATTCCCATTCAATCACTCAAGTCTGCTAGTCTTTTTCATAGATTACTTTTATGCAAAACCTCTAACCACCCCCCCCCCTCTCTCTCTCTCTCTCTCTCTCTCTCTCTCTCTCTCTCTCTCACACACACACACACACACACACACACATACAGTACGTATATCACTCAATTACGAAGCAGATGACTATTCATAACACAGAAGATAACACAGCTTTGAGGTTAAATTGTACTGAATTACTCTTAAAACTAATGATAATAGTTTATTAATTTATATTTTGTACTTTACCTCGTATGTATTTAGGTTAGTTCATTGACACAAGTAGCTCCTAATTTCCACGCAATTACTGTTTTATTCTTTTCTTGAACTTAAAGTTTTATAAATGAATGAATGAGCGGATCATAAGCAGAAAAACTTGAGGGAAAATGGTTCCAGTCAGGGACAGACATGCGATCATATCTTGGAAATGGTATACAGATATAAGCACCCAAGGACATCAAACCAACATAAAACAAGTGACACGATAATAACGCTACAAGGTCCTTCAATAAAAAGAAAAAAAATGGCTCAACCCATTCTTGACTTTCAATTCTGGGGCATGGGACTGAAGGGATGAGAAATGATAGAGATGCAGAAGCTACGAGGGACGACGAGGATCACTTGGAGGCGATCACTACGAAAGGGAGAGATCAAGAGAAGAGATGACATAGAGCGAGTGTCACGAGGGAGGAAGAAAGCTCTGCGCATGATGGCCCCATCATAACGTCATAGAAATGGACATAAGAATCGAGTAGAGATACACATGGAATTTTTGAATAGAAATGAAGGACTTTCCTTATGGGAACACCTATACCCAAAGAGGTATGTGAAGAAGGATAAACCCTTAATTAAGCAAAATGCTAAGAAAGACTATATAAAAGTAAAAAACAAAATGCTAAGAAAGAAAACAATGGATGGTCAGTAGATGTCGGCATATCAGGATTTAATATCAACGGCTTGTTAAAAAAAACTCCACTGATCGTTGACAAACTTGCAACAAAATTTCATTAATATTTAAATGTTTTTCTTTCAGAGTATCATCGTTGAATAGTTAGGAGCGGATAGTACTCTGCATCCTGTCAGCGTTCCAGGTTGCTGTCGACCGCAGATATTAATCGATAATTGCAAAAACTATGAACGTCGATCTAAAAAGAACTTCATCATTATTTTTAGACTTTTACTACTTTTTAAGTTCGTTTTATTCGTAGTTTTATGATAGATGTACATAATATGTTCCAGTGAGAAATAGCATTAAAGATAGGTCTCTCTCTCTCTCTCTCTCTCTCTCTCTCTCTCTCTCTCTCTCTCTCGTAAGAACAGATATAATTTTCATCTAAATTTGTATTTTCTCCCTGTATTCCTCGTCACTCTTTATCTGGAATGGATCGTTTGAAAAATAAAAATAAGTGAAAAAAGACTGAGGTTCTCACGTGTCAAGGAATCATAAAAGTTAGGAAGATAAAGGGTTTTCCTTTGTTCTTTATCCTGTTTTGTAAACTAAACCGGAGGGGAAACAAAATCTATCGTGCCACTTTTATTCAGTTTTCTACATGGAATAGAGGAAATAAATATTGCAGCAGAAGTACTCTCTCTCTCTCTCTCTCTCTCTCTCTCTCTCTCTCTCTCGTAATATATCATGATTTATACAGTATAAGAGACATGTTAAGCATTTATAGATAATTTTGTGGTAAGACACGGCCCATGAAACTCAGCCAGGGTCCGGTGATGGCTGGCGTTGTTTGTACCTACAGCAGTGCCAGAAGTACGATTATGGGTAAATTTAACCTTAAATAAACTAACAACAATTGAGGCTAGATGGCTAGAATTTGGTGTTTGATGATTGGAGGGTGGAATATCAACATCACTATTTGCAGCCCTCTAGCCTCAGTAGTTTTTTAGATCTGAGGACGGACAGAGAAAGTGAGGACGGACAGACAAAGCATCTCAACAGTTTTCTTTTACAGAAAACTAAAAAAGTTAGTCACATTTTCATATAATTCTTGACTCCATAAATTCCATAACAAAAACTGGCAACTATTTTCATCAGTTTTATAATTTACTCTTTATGGGTTACTTGTAATCTTTACTAAAGAAGTCAGTGGAGCAAATATCGCTGCATTCTCTTGCGGAGTGATAAGTAAATGTTGACTCATGGCACAAAATGAACCTTTACTGGAAAATATGTTTATTCACGAACCTGTTGATCTTTAGGAGATGATAAGTATAGATTATTTTGCTTCTTTTATTCGTCTTTGAAACAAGCCTTTCCTTGAGGAACACAATGTGAAGGATAACCTAAAAAACATATTAATTTCAAATAATACTTAATGAAAAGAAAAGCTATATCATCATCAATATATACTATTTTATTTTATTTTCAAAAAAAGCGAGTGCAATCTATTGGATGAGCATAAAGATAAGTATATGATTAGATTCAAAGGAAATAATTCCTCTTATTTGTAAAAAGGAAAAAAAACGCGGTATGCCAAATGTCATTAAAGATAGAGAAATAAGGAGACATTTATTTCTGACAAAGCTGGTGTTTTCGTATACAGGTGTCCCTTTCAAAGATAAGAATTCGATTTTTGCCATTTATGCCAGTATCTACAGCATGAAACAATAGTCCACCCCGAGACGACGATACTTCTCTGGGATTTCGAAATTACACCTTTCCTTTCGTATAGCTGGAGTATTTTGAGCCAACTGTCTCAAGCTACGAAGAATCCTACTAATTATCGAATCAGAAGGATTTCTGCCATGGAAAATTTATGGCTTGACAGAGTTGTACCAAGAGCATTTCTGGTTGCCACTTGGTAGGATATCACATTCTCTTTAAGATTTCAAATTAAGTCCTTTGCATTGAAATTGTAGGAGCAGACGAACCATGATCATGATAATTAACTCGTTCCGTCACTTCATGGTTCTCAGTATGCACCCTTGCTCTACACTGCAGTGGTTCTCAAACTTTTCCAGTTAACAGAACCCTTTTGCATTTGCTGGTACTCGTGGAACCCCCTACAATCCATTCACCCAATAAATGTGGATATGTCGTCCATAAATGTTGAGCCTTCCCCAACAAACACACACACACACACACGCACACACACACAGTTTATTACTCATCTTCAAAATTCTTACTTTTTTTTTAATGTGATGGGTGAGCTTGCTTCTGGCTACAGAAACCATCAAAGTCTGGAACTATGTTTGTTAACTGCAGACACATATCAGGCGCTGCATCCAACTTGCTTCGGTATTTGTTTTTAGTTGCAATATAAATAGAGTAAGCTGCTTCACACATAAGTATGTTGCAAAGGACATAAGATGTTTCAATGCTCGTTTAGATAATTCTAGATACTCAAGCAACATGTTTATCTAGAAAGGAAGGAGAGAGTCCTCGTTATATTTAGTTTTCAAAGTTAGGTCAGTTGAAATGTCAATGAGCTGTTCATTTTCAGTCACTGAAAGATTCTGCTTCATCACATTATCCTCATACGTGAATGGGTTGCACAGCCATGTCAGAGGGTCTGATTGTTTTGGAAAGTACTCTCGATAATTATCTTTTAATTGTTGCAGGTGCCAAATCATGCAGTCAATTCTGAGGAATTTTCATTCAGGAATGTATGGCAATTTGGCAAGCACTCTGTCTAGTTTTACTTTATACAGCCAGCCCCGGACTCAATCTTGAGAAGAAAGGATTCAATTCTGTCTTGAACATTCAAAGTATTGATAGTAGAACCTTGTAATGATAAGTTAAGCTCATTTAATTTCCAAAAATATT
>NC_087204.1:63908170-63925670 GCF_015104395.2 Macrobrachium nipponense
GTCTATTCGGCCATACGGCTCTAGTTTAAATTAAAATATACAAACAGGCAATACCCTTACCTCTCGTTGCTGGTTACCCCTCTGCAAATGGAATCAAGCTAAAAGTACAAGCTGGGCTTGTACTTTTTATTTCCCAAACTAGCTAAACATGATATGGAATAAAATCATTACAAATGATATAAATAAAAGAATTAAGTCTGACCCTTAAAAGACCATAAACTGTCATTCTACTCTCCCGAATTAGATTAAGTAAACTTTCCCCTAAAACTCACAGTCTGTTTGATTATATATTTAAATAGTCAAGTCTTTTTAGAGAAACCCATTCTCTTGTATAATGCCATGAACCCCATCTGAAACAAAGAGACATATTTGTTATACCACCCCAACATGTAAGAACATTAAATGAATATGTACACACTACACTTCTCTCTCTCTTTTCAAAGTGTAACTTTTTCAAAGTCTTTAAGGTTACAATACCTTTACGATGGGTGTGTCCTCGAGACCTCCTCCAAAAGTGTTCTATATCTCCACACCGATAATCAGAGAGTGTCATCTTCTCTAGGACCTCGGGCTGTTGGGCCCCATACATTACACGCACAAACACACACACAAATGGTCACGCCTTTTGAAACGGCATAGCAACCGAATGCCGCACCCAGCCATGTGACCTCCTGAAGGGGTCAACAAACCCATACCGCATGGTCATCGATTTTGACTGTTTTTTCAATTCAGCACCCTTTGAGGAATCCAGTGCTTGTCCCTAAGCCCTCTTGTCACTAAGCGGAGAAAGCTGAGATTTAACAATTCACTGCTATATTTGCTTAAAGATATATAATATATATATATATATATAATATATATATATATATATATATTATTTTATATATATATATATACTATATTATATATATCTAATAAAAGGAGCCCATAAAAACACAAAAATGTAGAGAGAAAAAGTACTATATTTCAGAGACAGCTGTCTTCTCTCTTCAGGTATATGAATGAGAAAATTTTTACAGAAAAGGTGGTATTTATACCAAGAGATCCGTCCACAAGTAAGCCAATTTAGGTCACCCCCGCTGATAATCTTCCTTTAATCTTCTTGAGCGTGGTTGAATGAAAAACAAACTCCTCGACGACATCCGAAACCACGCCACCTTTTTGAGATGTTCATTACCTGCTTCTCTTTTATTAAGGCCGATTCCATCATTTGACTCTTGTACCGGCAGTTGCTGCTATAAGAGAAGCAGGTAATGAACATCTCAAAAGGTGCGTGGGTTTCAGATGTCGGCGACCAAGTTTTCATTCAACCAACGCTCAAGAAGATTAAAGGAAGATTATCAGCAGGGGTGACCTAAATTGGCTTACTTGTGGATGGACTCTTGGTATAAAATACCACCTTTTCTGTAAAATTTTCTCATTCATATACTGAAGAGAGAGACAGCAGTCTCTGAAATATAGTACTTTTCTCTCTACATTTTGGTGTTTTTATGGGCTCCTTTTATTAGATGGAATTCTGTTGTTTTTACAGACATATCGTGTGTAACCAGATACATACTCGATTCTTTTGTGGTACCAAGACATACTAGTCATAAAATATATTTATTATTATTATATATATATATAATACACACACACATATATATATATATATATATATATATAATATATATATATATATATATATATATATATATATATATATATATATATATATATATAATATATATATATATATATATATATAATATATATATATATATATATATATATATATATATATATATATATATATATATATATATATATATATATATATATATATATTTATATATATATATATATATATATATATATATATATATGTATATAATATATATATATATATATATATATATATATATATATATATATAATATATATATATATATATATATATAATATATATATATATATATATATATATATATATATATATATATATATATATATATACACATATTTGAATTGCTTTATTTCGATGACCTATGGTTGATAGCCAGATGTGATGAGTGATGTCATTCTTTAAAACAATAGATTCAGCGTTAGCTCCCACAGAAACAAGCAGGATCCAAAAATGTTGATGCATCACTTGAGGTGGCGCAATGTGGGAAGTTGCTGCCTCAGCAAACAGGACACGGTTTGTGTTCGTGCATAAGCAGAAGCAAGGATCTTATTTTGGGTAGATTTTATGAGTGTGATGAGTTTTATATGATGTCATGAATCTATTCCAGTGCAATGAAGTTGTGACGAATCAGTGACATCATATTAAGGGGAGTGTCCTGTGAGAAAGTTTGTTCTTGTGTACGTATAAGCTGTTTCCCTACAAAATGGAAGGGTAAGATAACTAGGATGAAGAAGCACCCAAGTCGGAGAAGAGGCCTTGTTTTGGGAATGCTCGTATATAGTTGTATCTAGTTAAGTGCTAGTGCTCATAGCTGAAATGGGTAAGCGTTAAGCTTACTTTTTAAGCCTGAGTGTGGAGTTTTCTTTTTGTGTTTTAAACCTTTATTTCAGAGATGTCCTTTTCCATGTGACTTTTTTATTTATGTCATTTTGGTTTATTTGCAATTTATTTATGTGGGGCTCCTTTCCTTTCTTTCTTTTCAACAGACGTTTCTGGCAGGTCTGGGAACTTAATGGGAACTTATCTGATAGTTGCATGGTCATGGTGTGGGGAGACTATGACTTTTTGATTATCTATCTTATGACTGATGTCAAGTTATTGTAAAGAAAGGGATGGATGGGTTTGTCCAATTCCTGGGTTATTTGGGTTTCCTGTTTGTGTTGAGATAACAGTGGTGCGTTGTTTGGAGTTTTTTTTAATTTATTTAGTTATTTTTTTATTCCTAAATAAATGTATTTTTGTAGTTCACGAGTCTGAATTAGCTACCTAAGATAATTGTGATATGTGAGTTACTTGGATGAGGAAGAGAGACGAGAGAGAGATTGAGAGAGAGAGAGAGAGAGAGAGAGAGAGAGAGAGAGAGAGAGAGAGAGAGAGAGAGTCTCTCTCAGTGCCCTGCTCTAGTCCACATTACCAAAAATATGGTCATGAAAGGGGGCTGTTAACAGTTGGTGGTAGCAGTATTATTAGTGTGAATAACAGGTGGTATCAGCAGTATTGACAGTAGGTGGCAGCGAATAAAAGGCTGTTTTGGTTAGCGACTGGTTGTGTAAATGAGTTAGGATTTCAAGTACTAGGTAACAGGTGATATGAATTAGAGAGACATTGTTCTGGTACTGAGAAGACGTGTTTAATTAGGGTTAGCATTTTTTGTCTGCTGCTAGATGCCTTCAAATGTCTGTCACTCAGTTGATATGAATGAGGTGTGTAAGTGGTGTGTGTCATTACCACAGTGCTCGGAGTAATGAATTGTGATTAAACACACAAGTTTCAGTCTGTGTATTCGCGTTTTCACACATGTGTTCCCTGCTGTTTTTTCAGTGAGGACAAGAGTGTTAGCATAATTTTTTTTAATGCCCTTGTGTTTTTTTTTCTTTCTCTCTTTGTGTGTGAATCATTTCGGGTTAAAGGGACAGTTCAGATCACCATAATTTTTTTTCGTATGGAAGCAGGATATGTTAATTTTTTTAAGATGTGTTGATCTTAGCATTTATTTATCGGCGACATATTTTACTTTTTGGCATTACAAATGTATGCATGTAAAGATTACTTAACTGCGTTTAATTTCTCAGGGTGCTTAGATTGCATTTTTGGGACTTGGAGACAGAGCTCTCTTGTGCATAAACACTCAGCTTATTTTTCGCTGAGCAACCAGCAAAGGGAGGCTTGTGTGGTCCAGGGGCTATCTATAGGGAGGATGAGTTTTTCTGGGGTTGAGGGAGTGAATCCTTCCCTCCCTTTTCTTTTCTCTCCCTTGTATCCTCTATTTGGCCTTGAAAATAAAAGTTCAATGCCTCGGTCTTGATATGGGAAAATCAGGTGATAGCTACTGTAGGTCATGAGTGTGAGAGGAGATGATTTACGTCTGTATGATTTTTGGAACGATTTTTGTTTTACTTTTACATGAAGAGAAAATAAATATGGTGCACTCCCTTTCTTTTAGTTTTTGTGTGCGCTTTCCTTGTGTTTTGGAGAATGCCTTAGACTATTTTAGAGATTTTTGGTTATCTTATGATTTCGAGATCATGTTTCAAGCACACCCTGATGTTCTCTTGATGGAAGGTGTTGAGTGAGACAGTCGTCATACCTCCTATGGCTTCGGTTCTTTTAGCCTGGGTTTTTGGGTTTCCTTGATAGCCCTTAGAGTTTTTTTTTTTTTGGGGGGGGGGGGGGTGGGGGGGTTGCGGTTTCAGCAGACAATTGTTTGGAGCCTACGTTAGTCACAGTTGTTACAGGTGTCACGGGAACGGTCAGTAGTGCCATTGGCTTTTCTTTTCCCCTTTTTGAATGTTAGTCATGGCTCCCGTACATTTCAGTAAAGAGAAAAAATATCAGCATTAACTAATTCTCCTTTAAATGAAAATGAACATCAAACTTTACTGCAAGGGTAACTTTTCCATTTCTCAATAATTCCTGTCAATTTTTGGGATTTGTCTGGTTACTCAATAGTAAAAATTCTTCTTACTAGGCAACAGTTTTTTCTTCACTGGTGAGGTATACACGCTGTCATTCTTTTCCAAAATACACGTAACTTTCAGCAATACGGTACAGTAGATGCACTATGGAACATTTGACTAGCTTAAATTATGACAAAAATACCACAAGTAAATTTAGACTTTAGTGGTACAAAATCCATTCAATTATTTGTATCATTAATTGAAGTTTAAATTTAATTGTGATGTTTCATTCTCGTATTGAACACAACTTTCAATATTATTCATCCTCTTCTGATGACTGGCAGAAAGGAAGATTACGTCATTCCTACATTACGGCAACTGATGCATTACTTTGTAATTTGACTGTACTATTACTCAGATAAGCTGGGAAAATCATGTGACTTCAAGTTTTTGTGTGACAAGGAAATTTGTGCAAATTCTAATCTGAAGTACCTGGGGAACGTCTAAATTTTGAATGTTAGTCTTACAAACAATATTATTCTTTAGGTACTGAAGAACCAAAGTTAACGTCCCAAAATAACGGAAAGAAGGTTTTGAGCTGTTAACACAGTGATCACTTTTTTTTTTCCAGTATTGGAAGTCAGGTTTCTAATGTAATTGTGTGGATTTTTGCAAAGTTTTGCAACCTATGGTGGAAAAATATTTTATCCTTTTCATAAAGTTTCTCGCATTTACCATTGATATATCTGATTCTTAAAACGGGATCATCTTTGGGCAGCAGTTGTGAGTTCCTGGCAAAATTATATTTCAAAATAAGTACATATACAGCTTTACATGCTAGGAGGTCTTTCTACGTGATTATAGTATTTATTAGTAATTGTTTTTTATTCAGTTCCATATACGGGACAGGTAACTTAATCCCTTCATCTAGCTTTATCATGAGATAAACAAGAAAACACCTCGAGAAACTAGTGAATTGGGCAAAAGTTTAAAGGAAGTTTGTGGTGATAATGGAAAACGGAACGGCTAACAGTCTGTGTGACTTTTGATTTTTCTGAATCAGAAAAATGAAGCTGCTCACCCAAAATTCCTTTGCAAATGATAAAGTATAGCCTTTCTATCAGTAGCTAATGTAAATTGGTTTTTGCGTCTGACATATGAATATTCACAACAAAGCTTAGGATTAATGTTAAATTCCAGATCCTTGCTATCATGTCTGCGCCTCAATTTAAATGGTTTTATAGGGTTGGGAAATCCTGTACTTAACAAAAGATCATATATAAACAAGAATTCACATCAAAGAATTAATATTTCTACAGTAAATACGGTCGGTTGAGGCTTTTGAAAATATTCGTTGTGCTTAAGATTATTTGCTAGAATTTCTATTCCAGTAACTCTACACCTCCTTCGTTATGACACCAAGATATGCATGCTGCTCAGACCTTCTGAATGCACAGGAATCACATGCCACGCATGCAAGTTGCTGCATCATACAAAAGCGTGGCTTTGGCAAGCTACCATGTCTAAAGTATTTCGCATATAGTAAAATTTCTCTCAGATTTATAATGATGTCAGCGGCTGGGGCAAACTCGATAGAGCCAACGTTGTTTCATATTTTTCTTACGACTAGTTTGTAGCTCAACAATTAGACTTCATTTGTGAACAGACACCATCAGTACCTTCGCCAGAAATGCATCCAGAAAATCGTGTCCAAAACTGAAAAATGTAGTCCTCTCAGGCTTTCCTTGTAACTCTCTTGAATTTCTTTTTCTCCCATTCGTTTTCTAGCATTATCTCTCTTACTGTCTTGTGTAATTTCTATCCATCTGTTTCCGAACATTCCTTTGACCTCAAATATCACATTAAATCTATCTAAATACCACACAATGTTGATGAAATCTATATCTTAATGTACCAGGAATCTTAGAGCAATACTAATTGAACAGGTCAGTTTTTTCTCTTCTCTGCAAGTCTTTTAAAACTTTGTACAGCATCTTTGGTTATTCAAGATGCTAAATACCAGTTTGAAAGATGTAATATACGATATAAATAAAAATATATCTTTTGCTGAAACATATCACCTGAAACATTCTCCTAGTAATTTACAAATACATAAATTATAAATTTAAAGCGTCAACAACACCAGGACACCACTAAACAATGATAATATGGAAAGAAGCCACTGCAGCAGGGCACAATAATAATAAGAGGAATTTATTCCCTTGATAAAATGACGTGAATACAAAGGCCCGGCAGTTGTGATCTGTGTTAAGACTCGGCTTTTGGGAGAAAATATGACCAATCAGCGTCCAGAATTCGCCGAAGGCAATGGTGTCATTATCCTAGCATTCACTATTACTGTGTGTACGGTAATTATCCGCTAGGGATGTATATTTCCTCTATTGATAAATTATAATCTTATATGTATACTATGTTTTTTTCGGTCAGGTTATTCATCAGATACTTCTATCGTCTAAATAGCTCTTAATTTCTAATAAAATTCAAGTTTAATTAATGATGAAAACCGAGGAAGTAGAACACTTTTATATATTCATATGATTCATTAAACTGCCCTTCTCTTTAAACATGATACTCATTTGTAAATAAACAATTCGTTCTAGAGCTGCTTACTTAAGAGCAGTCTATCATCCTTCTCTTAGCAATGAATGTCAAGGAAAAGCTATCAAATTTCGAGAAATTTAAGAGTATTGACATTCAAACCAGTGGCAGTAGTGACATTACTGAATTAAGGACAAATGTAACAACAAAAGAACAGGTCAAGGAATGCCTGGAGGGGTGGTCGAAGAGTATGCAAATTTCGTTAAATGCCTTTTCCCCTTATCCTTATCAAGTTACAAGATGGGTCTACCCATAGATATAGAGCAAAGAGATTGGACAGACAAATGATGATCGTACGCACGTAAGGCGCCATTGTTATGCGATGATTTTGAGAAATGACAGCGGCAGCGACTGCAGAGACCAGCATCAACAAAGCCCCTTCCGGCACAATATATTTAATGCCAAATTAGGCTTCATTAAAGGGCTAATTATTTTATTAGCTCAAAAAGCAGGCGTGTAGTTGACTGCAAGTTGACTGATATCTAACACACATTTACTTGAGGTTGTTTCAACAGTTATAAAGATTGTCCTGATTGAAAAATTTCACTATCTTGTGAAATATGATCCCCTGTTCTCGTGTGATCCTGTTTCTCTATGGAACACAGTTGATGGCCTAGCACTGAGTGCCGGAAGGGGCTTTGTTGATGATGGTCTCTGCAGTTGCAGCCACTGCCATTTCTCAAAATGGCTGCTGCTCCTAGCTAACTGAAAACTAATCAATTTTTGGAGAGGCGAGGAGAGAAAAAAAATAAAAAAGTATATATATATATATATATATATATAGCTCCTAGCTAACTGAAAACTAATCCAATTTCTGGAGAGGCGAAGAAGAGAAAAAAAAGTGAATATATATATATATATATATATATATATATATATATATATATATATATATATATATATATATATATATATATATAATATATATATTCACTTTTTTTTTCTCTCCTCGCCTCTCCAGAAATTGATTAGTTTTCAGTTAGCTAGGAGCAGCAGCCATTTTACCCCTACTTTTACGACTTGGGGGATCGGCATTTCCGTATTTCCCCAAAGGTGGGGGTATAAAGCCATTGAAGACTAGAGACCTAGTGTAGAATAAGAAGGGCAGGTCACAGGGGTTATATGGGCTGCTGAATGGGCCGTAGGTAGTCTTAGCTTAAGACCTCTTCTCCCACAACTCTGTGGTGGCTGTTTTTGCATCTTTCCAGACAATGCCGCTGCCTCTGCTTGAACCCAGGTCCCCCGCGAATGCCCTGACTTGGCCTCAGTCGCTCCTAGTTCCTATAGCGGTGTGAAGTGTCCGTAGCTGACATGTTTCAGCCATTTATCTCTCATCGCTGGTTGGAGCCCTCTTCAGACATCAAGCTACATGTGCAAATTTCAACCAGCCCTATCTCTCCAAGACGAATCTTGCTATTCTCCTTTTCAAATTTAAATTTTCTCCCTTCTCTAATAAACATCCTTTAGTCAACCCTCGCAAACATGTGCTCCCCTTGTGATTTGCCCAAGATCACAAAGATCTCCATTAAGCTATTCATTTCAACTTAAGCATTAGATCTCCCCCATATCATCAGCATT
The DNA here is from genome assembly GCF_015104395.2 of Macrobrachium nipponense. Taxonomy (NCBI): domain Eukaryota; kingdom Metazoa; phylum Arthropoda; class Malacostraca; order Decapoda; family Palaemonidae; genus Macrobrachium; species Macrobrachium nipponense. The sequence continues at coordinate 63,916,931 of NC_087204.1, forward strand.
GTGTGTGATTTAAGGGGGCCGGCGGAACCCCTATATATGGTGGTATAGGGCGAAAAATGCAAAGTCATGAAAAAATTCATGGAGCTTCATATGGCAATTGAGAATACGTATATGAAATATTTCGTAAAAATTCCTCTTACTTTCGTAGTTACAGGGTAATAAGTAAACATAACTCAATAAGCCTAAAACATTCATCTGTACAAGAAAATGCAATATTTCTTCTGTTATCGTAAATTTTGATAATATTGGTGGCAAAGAAATTGTGAGAAATGGCATCTGTAGAGATTCCGTGGCTCGCAGAAGCGAGTATCTGTCTGGTAACTGGTTCAACCAGTGAATCAGTAGGAACACAGACTTCAAGTAGATTACACGTTCGAGTTTCACCTCGTGACATTTGCTTGCTTTTACGTATGTTTATGTATGTTTCGGCAAGAAGTTCATCATGCCAATGAGGAAAAGACAAGGAAAACATCTCGCTAACATACAGACGAAGAAAAATCGCTCAAGTATTATTACAGAATATCGTAATATTACGCGTAGTTAGTGAAGAGAATGATGGGTAGGGTTGCCTAGTAACGCCCCCTTCTTGCCTGACAGCACTCGTCACACTGTGCCCAAGGCTACGATCTTTGAGCAAAGAGATCTTCATTTATGATAAATAACATAGTTTTGGTTTTTTAATACCCAAAATGGAATATGAAATTCATAATATTCATGATTTATTAAATTGTCTTTGTAAAAAGAGTACACCTTCGAGTTTCACCTCTGACATTCTCTTGCATTTACGTTTGTTTATCTTTGTTTCGGCAAGAATGTCATCATGCCAAAGAGGAAAATACAACGAAAACATCTCGCTAACATACAGAAGAAAATTCGCTGTAATAAGCCGAGTTAGTGAAGGGGAGAGAGGGGGTTACGTAGGAAGGAGTACCCCATCTTGCCTCAAGCAGTGCCCCAGGCTACGATATATGAGCAAAGGGATCATCATTTATGATTAAATTATGATAAATAAAATAGTTTTGGTTTATTAATACACAAAAAAGAAATATACATTTATAATAATCATTATTTATTAACATTGTCTTTATAGAAATACGAAGGAAAACTTTGAACGCCCGTATCTCAAAACTATACTTATTGACCTTCAAAATCTATCTCACTTAGTTTTAAAGCTATAACATTGGAATTTGGTATATAACTCAGAAAGACATTATAGAATAATCAAATAGAGCCCTTTTTTCCACTTTTTGTTTCGTCTATTTTTTATAAATTTTTTTCTCGTGATTTATAGGGTTTATTTTTTTTTACCATATTGAAAAATTCATATCTAGCAAAAAAATGACTTTTAGAAAAAAAACTCTCCATTTGATTGAAGGTCTACATCAGGTCTATATATGGTAGTAATCCCAGGTCTTAATATTAAATATCAAGGGAGGAGATAGAATTTGAAAAATGGTTATTATCGGGATAAATTGCCCTGGCGTCACAAAACCGAAGGTCAGAGGCGAAAATCATATGCGGTTTGGAGATGTCCCAAGTCACCTTATTAAGTGGTATGAATGTCAAAGTCCTGTCGTTAAAAAACGGCATTAGCCGGCCGGCCCCCTTAAGAGTAAATTTCCCTCCATACTGCATTAGTCATCAATGTTGTGCTAGAAGTCTTGTTTTATGTTGTGTGTAACTTGGAGTTCATTTCCAGATTTCCAGCTGCCGGCTCCATGCCTTCCTGCATCCTTGCCATTGTAAATGGCTTTAAACATGCATTTTCATGTCTATAATTTAGAAATTCGCGATGTAAAAATATTTACCAGGAGGGATGAGCCAATAACGCATAATATCTTTCACGGTGTATCTCAATTGAACAATATACTGTTGTTAAATTAGTGTTGCATTATGTTTAGATATAGCTAACTAAACTGTATATGTCATACGAGCAATAAACAGTGAAATTGAGAAGAATTTCTTCGGCATCGTGATTGGTGGCAGTAATGGATATGGGACTGAGGAGGGAGCTAAAAGGCGTGGCTTGTGATGTCTGGATCAGCTACGAGCACTTTGATTGGTCCTAATTTACCTATCCCTATACTCTTCCAGACTTGGGAAATATGATTCCGGGACGCCTATTTATCAGTGCCTCCACGATTAAGGATATTCCAGCCTTCAGGAACACTCCATCAGTGTGACCTCTACAGAGCACCCTCCACTAGATCACCACCATATTAAGAAGGTGCCATTCAAGAAGTGCCACCAACTTACGGGACACTTCCCAAGTGCCACAAAGCACCCAGTCTTCTCAGACACATTGCATTGTTCAGCACAAACCTGACCACATTTGCAAAACCCATTTCTAGATGAGTGCCCCTTACCAAATAGGCACTCCCATCCAGTAGTATTCCTGGCCATCCTTTCATATCTGACTGACCCTCTACAGTACAGCCTAAGGTAAATTTCTTCCCCTGCTTCCCACCAAATCGTACCCTTGGAGCTAGAGAGGCTACGAGCCTTCATAACTCTGGGCAAGGAGGTCGGTTATACTGGACCTGTACATGCCTAGTGTCTGAAGGCACAGCTGGATGCCACATGCCAGCAAGAAAGGGGAGCAGGAGAAGAAAAGAGGAATGCGAGAGAAGAAAGGTGGAAGCATGAGCTAGCTCTCAAAGATGAAGAGATCAAGTTGGAGAAGGCACGTAAGGAGAGCATCAAAGCTTTGACCATTCAGGAAGCTTCCAGCCCCACACCTACAGTGCCGCATGATCCCACCGTCTCCCGCCAGCCTTTTGCTGCTTCACCGCCTGCCTCCTTCACTTCGTCAGAGGTGAGCCCAGCAGTTAACCCTGGACTTGTTCCAGAGGGTGATTCAAAGGAGGAACCATTAACCTCCCCACATCTAATTACTGCCAGAGCACACTCCAAGGCTTGGTGACCCCACAGATTCGTGACTTGTGGTGACATCTCGGCCCCATCATCCAGTGCCAAGGAAGAAGTACTGGAGAAGGTTCTGCCGAGACTGTGGCTGCAAGGGTCACATATCCGCAAACTACGGAGGGTGCGCAAACCACAATATTCCTGCCATTGCAATGGCAGTCACCAATTCCTCTTCACTAGGTCCCCCAGCTAAGGGCCCTATAACCATCACACCCCTCCAAAGCCATTATCCTCCAAGCCACGTCAGAGCCTTTGATGACTCTGGAGCTCAAATCTCCCTGATACAGGAAGACAGAATTCCCCACGGGGCTAACGTGTATGGATGTCACCTAATTACCATTGAAGGTATCAATCATACAAAGCTGATCCTTCCAACCATCAGACTGAGAGTTACAAGACCTCACCTTTCGAAAGTTTGTACCCTTGCCATAGCAAGCCACATTCCAGGATGTTACAGTGGGATGGACTCTTCTGTCTTTCAGTACTTGTTGCTTCCTTTGGCTCCATGTTGTGCAATGTAGCAATGACACCGTCTTCTTTTAAACAAAACCTCTCGCATATATGACAAAATAGTTGTGACAAGAACACTAAGCAGCTGTCTGACCAAAACTGCTTTCATTTTTCCTTAGATTTTCTGTTTCAGGACTTTCTGTACATAATTTTCAAGATTTCGGAGATTTTCACATTTTTATTTCAGACTTTCAAGCTTTGAGTTTATTTTTCAAGGTCTTGAAAGATTTTTCAAGCGCTGGTAGTGGGCAGGGGCAACAGACGGTACAGTCTGGCTAACACACTTATGATACCAATTTCAGCCGCTCTTTTTATGCAAAAAAAAAAAGAAAAAAAATGTGCTTTCATGATACAACGTGGCACGCGCTAATAACATGGGGATCCACGCTTTCGTAAAACGCTGAAGTGAACCAACGTAAATGGTGTGTTCTCAGCATTCTTCAGCATATCAATTGTCATTTCTAAAGTGCATGTGATATTTTACAAATGCTCAGTGTTCGCAGTTATAAGTAGCTCTGTCAGCGCCTCTAACGTGGTACACTGCAGTTATTAATAAAGGTTTTTTTCAGCATCCCTTCGACCCTAGCTGCCTCACCTTTTAGCCTTTAATCATTCCTCCCTTCTAATGAGTTATTGGTTTTTGGGAGGTCTCCCTGCACCCGATCAAAAGTAGTCCGTAACTCAGGTTTAAAAATAGCATCTCTCCTACGGCGTCGGAGGGGACGACCAATCCACGTATCCTCAAAATAATTTGTTAGCTCTTCCAATTCAGGAGGCATTACATCTTGCAAAGATTCAAATACCTCGCAAATATCACCAGCTGGCGCAAAAGCTAAGGCTACCAACATCTTACAATGTTTTCGAATATATTCCTCGCTTATAATATAACTGTGTAAGATTGAAAGCCTGTATTTTCCGCCATATGCACTGAGCCAGAGAGAAAAGCAACCACTTATTTGCGTGCCTTCAAACACATTTGAAGATGCATTTTGAAAAGCCTTTTCAAAATCACAAAGCTTAGTATCGGGCGTCATATCTGGGGCTAAATTCAAAATTGTCCTTAATGCCCTTTCATATGAATCCTGTTTTTTATTTTTTGCAAAAGTATATAATAACTGGAACAACATATCCTTCACAGAATATATGAATAACATAAAGTTGGTGGAAAAGGCGTGGGACTACTTTAAATGGGCCATCTGCAAGGAAGTTTTTGTGTTCTTTGATAAGTTCAATATGCTTTGCAGTCGAAAAAAATTAATATTCTGTTGGTATCTTCAGTACCAGGATCATGCAATAAAAAAGGTTCCGCACTGTGTGTTACACGCAAATGGTCAGGTAATACAATATCACTGATGCTATTAGGTGCTGGAATTGGGTCACCATCTCTTTTTCTTCGGCGTTGAACACTTCGTTGCAATGAAGTATACTTGGATAGTAAAACTGTGGCTTCATCTGGCAAAGAAACTTGAGTGTCTTGGATTATTCGTCTTAGAACATCATAAGACCTAGCCTGTTCAGAAAGATTTGAAACCATTTTCTTCATTGCTGATGCTGCTGGCTGCAGCACGTGAGTATGTGTCATGATTTATACCCATGAACTTCCATTAACATGAATTCGACCTCTGCATGTGTCTTGTGTACAACGCCAAGGCTCCTTTTCATTACGAAGTTTTCTATCTAAACGATAGCAAAATCCATTTAATAGAATATGATCACGACCTTTCTCTGATAAAATCCTCTCCATGTTTTATTTTTTTTTTTTTTTTTTTTTTTTGGTAGCCCAACGAATGTTTGTAAAAAAAGTACGCTGCAGAAAAGGAAATACATCCAGTCCGAGTTTAAAAGAATACGAGTAACTATTATTGGCTTGTTGTTATAGCATAAATAACAACTGTAAGTTGTTCGATGGTTGAAAGTGTAAACAATCTTAGATTATTACCAATATTTTTAATTGCAAGTAGTTAGTTTTGTTTTCTGTTGCCAAATCAGAAATATATTAGTATAATTTTCAGTATCTTATTTCAATAAATATCATATTTCATTTTTTGAATTTCAAAAATAATTCACAAATAAAAACTAATTCAATTGGTTTTCTTAATTTTCCATGCTTTAGCTTATTTCGCAAAATATTTCGCCAAATTGTCTTTGTGCTGAATGGTCCTTGTGATGAATCGTCATGCGCTGAATTGTCTTTAAGCTGAACTGTCACATGCTGAATTGTCGGCGAGGAATTATCGGCGCTGCATTGTCCTGCGCGGAGTTGTTGGCCCACGCCTAGATTTACTCTCCACAGGTGGCCTGAATGAGGGAGTGGTCTATCTCAGAAAAGTTCAGAACTTTCTAAAGCCCTGTAGACTCCATTTCACTCCTTTTGCTCCCTTGCCTCCTCTGGGGGATTTTACAAGTGTTCTTATACCTCCATAGTGCACAGAAATATCAGCAGGTGAGAAGACTACCGACCCAGGATTTCCAGGTACTGTGAGATGTAAATTTAGTGCAGTAAGTGAATGGTTTTGCCTCTGGTTTGTATTTCATTTCCATTCTTCCAAGGTGACTTTTCCCCCTTCTTTATTCAGCTTCTTACTCCCCAATTTTAGTTCAAGGCTGTGATTAATTCCCTTGTGATGCTAGTAAACACCGCCCCTAGTTAATTCAAGCAACATAATGGTCCTCTCTGTATAAGCTCCTAGTTGTTTTATGCCCCTTGAGGGAATTGTAATATTTTATGCTAAGAGCAAGTAGTGTGTAACATTTCCCACTTGTTCCTCGCCGTAGTACTGATGCTAGTATGCAATCTCTTTGTAGACAAACACCATTCCTGATTGTGGGAGAAATTTGGAACCCTTTGGAATAAGGCTCACACTGAAATAACCCGTTTTGCATAAATTCTGATCTCCGTATCTGGTTCATTTCCAAGCCACGTGTTTCCGGTAGACCGACAATCAACCACCTCATTAATTCTGGGACCTACCCGTAACTTAATGTAAATATAGCTCATTTAAATCTAAATCCAGAGTTTAAGTAAATTCCTCCCTTTTCAGTAATATCGGCCTTCTGCCGTAGATAGTTGTTTGTATTAACTCTCGTCCCTCAAGGCAAGGCCATTTTTTAGTGTTAGAATACATTTTCAAGAAGGGAACGAGCAGTTCATTACAATAGTAAATGCCTGAAGGTGGCCCCATGATAGGCTTTATAGATGAAATTCCTTAAATCAAAACAAAGTGACCGAGGGTCAACACGACACAGTCATGTGCCCACTAGGAAACATTTAAAGCAAATTTAACACTTTCCTCAGGGTTTGTCCCTACTCGATTGCTGTCTTTATTGGCACCTGTATCAGTATTTTAAGTTGAATTTATGTGATTGTTTGATTGCATACAATTATATATTTTCGTGTTTTTATTTTCACTATCTTCAATCACAAAACTCCCAAGTAAGTCTCTGGGCCTAGGTCTTGACTGCGATCTGGGTGCGCGAGATTCATCAACATTAATAGAGTTAATTACTGATGACTATTTTGAAGATTTTGTGCCATGGGGATAACCGAGCTGATCTGTGAACAGAATTGCAGTAATCAACTGCCTAAGTGAACAGTGCAATTATTTTAAAGATGGGTGGCAATCATATGTAATGTACAAGAGATCAGCTTGCTTGGCTTTGATTAATCTTGATAGCGTGGTAGGGCTCTCTCTCTCTCTCTCTCCTCTCTCTCTCTCTCTCTCTCTCTCTGCCGCCTAATATGTGTTTGTGTTCATTTATGTGCATATTTTAGCGTACTTACAGAGTCAATTTATGTCACAAGAATGATACATAAATCATATCATGATATTTTTATTCCATGTTTGTTCGGTTGATTCATCCATATTCGCATGAGTAATGGGAATTCATTCAACTAATTAAAACCAATATCTGACGTATAGTCATTCAGTTTTGTGTACAACAATGAGATTAGCTCTCACTGATTTTCAGTAACTCCGTAAGACACATAAAAATATATCAACGTCATTCAGTTATTTCCTTATTTGGAAACCGGTTTTCTTTCAAGCATTTCCACCCACGTTCTCTACATATCGCCCCTTTTATTCGAAAACTTTTCAGTTTCGCTTTCCTATTAATGCACAACTTTTCCTCGCTTTCCCTCACGGAGGAATGAAATCTTCGCTCCATAACTATGAATTTAAACATGTCTCTGGCTCACATGTCCTTGAGACAAGCTTTACTCTTCGCTTCTTACCCTGAAAAGACGATGGCCATATTTTCAGACCTGAATTCCATCGCGGTACAGGTTTTGCACGATAAATTGAAACGTAATTATCTTCACTGCAAGTTCTTTCACAAGCAGGGTACGAAACAGTTTTAAACAGCCAAAATAAATATTTTATCGTTTTGAGTAAAGATTTTGAAGTTTTGTCTTTAAAAAAGCGCATGAAAAAAAATCTGTCCGTCTGTCTGTCCGTCTTTACCCGAAATTTATATTGATTCTCCCTGTTGTAGGTCATGGGATTAAACTGTTCCCAGGATTAGAGATATTTTTCAGATCTCTGTATTGTTTTCAACTAATTATTAACATCATTCACCTTCTTTGTGATAACGCAGAATATTTATCCAGTGGTCCAGTAGAAGCAAGAACCAATGTTAAAGCAGAAAAGAAGGAAACGAAATCAAGAAGTTGTATTTCATTTTTCACCTCTTGTATATATACAGAACTTATTTCTCACCTTTAAACGTATTTGCCTACCAATTCTTCAAGAATATTTTATATATATATATATATATATATATATATATAATATATATATAATATATATATATATATATATACACACAACACCACACACACACACACCACACACACACACATATTATAATATATATATATATATATATATATATATATATATATATAATTATATATAATATACATATATACACTTAAAAATAATTAAATGAGTGCCTCACAACAGCCAGACACCTGAACTTTCATCACAGGTAAAATACGACTGAATACTCTAAAGGCAACAATGATCCCTTAAACAACTTACCAGTATTGCAGAAAATCAGACTAAGTTCATTAAAACAGGTATAAGGTAATCTCATATGTAATTAAATTAATTAAAGGGCATCACTCCATCAACAACTTTAAAAGTCTAAGTATTTCCCGGATTTTAAAAGTCTAAGTACTTCCCTGGTTCTAACTCACTACAATTAAATTGAAGGAGAACAGCTCAATTACCACTCTATGCTTCTACCTAAACAAAAAGAAAACACTTAAAAAATTTTAAATTAAAAAATTATCATTAAAATC
>NC_087204.1:63936609-63946609 GCF_015104395.2 Macrobrachium nipponense
AGATTTATTTTTAATGGAGAATATTACCAACAAATATTTGGTATGGCCATGGGTAACCCTTTATCACCTCTCCTTTCAAAACTTATATATGGAATTTTTTGGAGAGACAATACCTCCCGAATATCACACTTATCCCCTTAAAATGGTACCTGATATGTCGATGATATCTTAGTAGTCTTACCTGGTAGTATCGATGTAAATGATTTACTGTCTAAATTGAATAATTTAGTGCCATCCATCAAAATTCACTGTTGAAATTGAAAATAACAATGTCATCCCTTTCCTGGATATATTAATACATAGAGAATCTTTCCAATGTAAATTCAGTATTTATAGAAAACCCACAAATAATTTAACATATGTACATTTTTATTCTGGCCACCATCTTAATATTAAAATTTCAATTTTTTCTTCTATGTTCCTACGCTTTGCATATCACGAGTCCACAATATCTGGATCAAGAAATAGAATACATAAAAAAGATAGGAAACGATCTCTGCTACCCACCTCATTTAATTGATTTATGTTATCAAAAAGCTCATAAAAAGTTTTATAATGTTTGCTATTAATGAAAAAGAAATGCCTAAAACTATACTTAGCTTACCTTATTACGTTCGAATGATTTTTTTTTTTTTTTTTGAAACCATAAAAAATCAATATTTAAATCGTTTAATGTTCTAACAATACCATTAAAGATATGCTAACTTAAGAATAGTCCCGTAACAAATAACAACATCATTTACAAAATTCCTTGTAAGGATTGCCCATCGTTTTAACGTTGGTCAGTCAAGTAAAAATTTATGTGTACGGATTAAGCAGCATATGTATTCGTTAGAAGAGCCCAGACTTCAAATGCACTGTTTATCCATCTGAGTGAAAAAATCTCATTGTATTAATTGGGGTGATACCTCAGTAATTGCTTGATCTAATGATAATGTTTCAAGAAATTTACTGGAATCGGCAATTATACAAATCACTAATAAAAACAACCTAAATCTTAGTCTGGGAATGTACCATTTGGACCCATATATTTGTAAGATGTTTATGAAGGACCTTAAAATAATTGAATAAACTAATATATTAGTCTCACATGTACTATATAGTTATTATCTCTCTCTTTCTCTCTCTCTCTCTCTCTCTCTCTCTCTCTCTCTCTCTCTCTGGTTCGATATTTTCTCTCCCTCTTTCTCTTGCTCGATATATATATATATATATATAATATATATATATATATATATATATATATATATATATATATATATTTTATATTTTCTTTCGTCTTTTCATTAATAATAATTTTTTTTTGGGAAAAATTTGTGTAAAAGTTCATGATATTAAATTGTATATGCTCCCGTGTTTTTTTCAAATTGTACTGTTTTCTGGATAAATCACTTGTTTACTGCATGTATCCTTCAAGGTGTGGCTTCCCTCAGGCAGCTCCTCCCTTCTGTAGAGTGAAAATCGTCCCTTATTGCTTGCCAATTTTGTAGTGTCAGTTTGTATATTAAGCTTTCTTTGACTATGTTGTTCTCTGTAAAATCAGTTTGCCTCAGTAAAGGGTCCGAACAGGACCGAAAGTACTTGGCTATCTCACTTTTTCATTTTTTCCTTCGTGGCAAAAAACCTTTATATATATATATATATATATATATATATATATATATATATATATATATATATATACATATATATATATATATATATATATATATATATATATAATATTTACTTTTTCTCTCCTTGCCTCTCCAGAAATGAAATTGATTAGTTTTTCAGTTAGCTAGGAGCTATATATATATATATATATATATATATATATATATATATATATATATATATATATATATATATATATATATATATATATATATATTTACTTTTTTCTCTCTCGCCTCTCCAAAAATTGATTAGTTTTCAGTTAGCTAGGAGCTATATATATATATATATATATATATATATATATATATATATATATATATATATATATTTATCTATACTTTTTTTCTCTCCTCGTCCCTCTCCAAAAATTGATTAGTTTTCAGTTAGCTAGGAGCAGCAGCCATTTTGAGAAATGGCAGTGGCTGCAACTGCAGAGACCAGCATCAACAAAGACCCTTCCGGCACTCAGTGCTAGGCCATCAACTGTGTTCCATAGAGAAACAGGATCACACGAGAACAGGGGATCATATTTCACAAGATAGTGAAATTTTTCATTCAGGACAATCTTTATAACTGTTGAAACAACCTCAAGTAAACGTGTGTTAGATATCAGTCAACTTGCAGTCAACTACACGCCTGCTTTTTGAGCTAATAAAATAAATAATGTTTTAATAGCCCTTTAATGAAGCCTATTTGGCATTAAATATATTGTGCCGGAAGGGGCTTTGTTGATGCTGGTCTCTGCAGTCGCGGCCGCTGCCATTTCTCAAAATCATCGCATAACAATGGCGCCTTATGTGCACACGATCATCATTTGTCTGTCCAATCTCTTTGCTCTATATCTATGGGTAGACCCATCTTGTAACTTGATAAGGATAAGGGGAAAAGACATTTAACGAAATTTGCATACTCTTCGACCACCCCTCCAGGCATTCCTTGACCTGTTCTTTTGTTGTTACATTTGTCCTTAATTCAGTAATGTCACTACTGTCACTGGTTTGAATGTCTATACTCTTAAATTTCTCGAAATTTGATACCTTTTCCTTGACATCCATTGCTAAGAGAAGGATGATAGACTGCTCTTAAGTAAGCAGCTCTAGAACGAATTGTTTATTTACAAATGAGTATCATGTTTAAAGAGAAGGGCAGTTTAATGAATCATATGAATATATAAGTGTTTTACTTCCTCGGTTTTCATCATTAATGAAACCTGAATTTTATTAGAAATTAAGAGCTATTTAGCCGATAGAAGTATTTGATGAATATCCTGACCGAAAAAAACATAGTATACATATAAGATTATAATTTATCAATAGAGGAAATATACATCCCTAGCGGATAATTACCGTACACACAGTAATAGTGAATGCTAGGATAATGACACCATTGCCTTAAGGGAATTCTGGACGCTGATTGATCATATTTTCTCCCATAAGCCGAGTCTTAACACAGATCACAACTGCCGGGCCTTTGTATTCACGTCATTTTATCAAGGGAATAAATTCCTCTTATTATTGTTGTGCCCTGCTGCAGTGGCTTCTTTCCATATTATCATTGTTTAGTGGTGTCCTGGTGTTGTTGACGCTTTAAATTTATAATTTATGTATTTGTAAATTATTAGGATTATCACTTGGCGACCCGTAACTCCATGTTCTTTTCCTTTTACATCTTTGTGGCAATTAGCAAGGCTAGCTGTGTAACTATTAAAATCAATCTTTCCACCACAGACGTAGAAAGAAGAAAGAAGACACACACACACACAGATATATATATATATATATATATATATATATATATATATATATATATATATACATATATCTTATGTGTATATGTGAATGCCTGTATGTCCATAACGTTATCATACAGGATTGTTTGAATAATCTAACATTCAGTTTCGGTATTTCGTTGACTATTTGACCTAACTCAAACTAATGTATCTAAACTAGTCAATAAATATCTGCATTAGCCTATGTCCTATTATTTAAGTGTTTCAGAGAAGAATGTTTCAGGTGATATGTTTCAGCAAAAGATATATTTTTATTTATATCGTATATTACATCTTTCAAACTGGTATTTAGCATCTTGAATAACCAAAGTTGCTGTACAAAGTTTTAAAGTCTTACAGAGAAGAGAAAAAACTAACCTGTTCAATTAGTATTGCTCCAAGATTCCTGGTACATTAAGATATAGATTTCATCAACATTGTGTGGTAGTTAGATAGATTTAATGTGATATTTAAGGTCAAAGGAATGTTCGGAAACAGATGGATAGAAATTACACAAGACAGTAAGAGAGATAATGCTAGAAAACGAATGGGAGAAAAAGGAATTCAAGGAAGAGAGTTACAAGGAAAGCCTGAGGAGACTACATTTTTCAGTTTTGGACACGATTTTCTGGATGCATTTCTGGCGGAGGTACTGATGGTGTCTGTTCACAAATGAAGTCTAATTGTTGAGCTACAAACTATTCGTAAGAAAAATATGAAACAACCTTGGCTCTATCGAGTTTGCCCCAGCCGCTGACATCATCATAAATATGAGAGAAATTTTACTATATGCGAAATACCTTAGACTTGGTAGCTTGCCAAAGCCACGCTTTTGTATGATGCAGCAACTTGCATGCGTGGCATGTGATTCCTGTGCATTCAGAAGGTCTGAGCAGCATGCATATCTTGGTGTCATAACGAAGGAGGTGTAGAGTTACTGGAATAGAAATTCTAGCAAATAATCTTAAGCACAACGTAATATTTCAAAGCCTCAACCGACAGTATTTACATGTAGAAATATTAATTCTTTGATGTGAATTCTTGTTTATATATGATCTTTTGTTTGTTAAGGATACACTGGAAATTTCCCGAACCCTTTAAAACCCTTTGAAACCGCATTTAAATTGTTGAATTTGGAGGGCGCAGACCATTGCATGGCAAGGTTCTGGATTTTTAACATTAATCCTAAGCTTTATTGTGAATATTCATGTCAGACGCAAAAACCAATTTACATTAGGTACTGATAGAAAGGTTATACTTTATCATTATTTGCAAAGGAATTTTGGGTGAGCAGCTTCATTTTTCTGATTCAGAAAAATCCAAAGTCACACAGATTGTTAGCCGTTCCGTTTTCCATTATCACCACAAACTTCCTTTAAACTTTTGCCCAGTTCTCTAGTTTCTCGAGCTGTTTTCTTATTTATCTCGTGATAAAGCTAGAAGAAGGGATTAAGTTACCTGTCCCGTATATGGAACTGAATAAAAAAACAATTACTAATAAATACTATAATCACGTAGAAAGACCTCCTAGCATGTAAAGCTGTATACGTACTTATTTTGAAATCTAATTTTGCCAGGAACTCACAACTGCTGCCCAAAGATGATCCCGTTTTAAGTAATCAGATATATCAATGGTAAATGCGAGAAACTTTATGAAAAGGATAAAATGTTTTTCCACCATAGGTTGCAAAACTTTGCAAAAATCCACATAATTACATTAGAAACCTGACTTGCAATACTAGAAAATAAAAGTGATCACTGTGTTAACAGTTCAAAACCTTCTTTCCGTTATTTTGGGACGTTAACTTTGGTTCTTCAGTACCTGAAGAATAATATTGTTTGTGAAGATTAACATTCAAAATTTAGACGCTCCCCAGGTACTTCAGATTAGAATTTGCACAAATTTCCTGGTCACACAAAAACTTGAAGTCACATGATTTTCCCAGCTTATTTGAGTAATAGTGCAGTCAAATTACAAAGTAATGCATCAGTTACCGTAATGTCGGAATGACGTAATCTTCCTTTCTGCCAGTCATCAGAAGAGGATGAAATAATATTGAGAGTTGTGTTCAATGCGAGAATGAAACATCAATTAAATTTAAACTTCAATTATGATACAAATAATTGAATGGATTTTATACCACTAAAGTCTAAACTTACTTGTGGTATTTTTGTCATAATTTAAGCTAGTCAAATGTTCCATAGTGCATCTACTGTACCGTATTGCTGAAAGTTACATGTATTTTGGAAAAGAATGACAGTGAAGAAAAAACTGTTGCCTAATAAGAAGAATTTTTTACTATTGAGTGACCAGACAAATCCCAAAAATTGACAGGAATTATTGAGAAATGGAAAAGTTACCCTTGCAGTAGAGTTTGATGTTCATTTTCATTTAAAGGAGAATTAGTTAATGCTGATATTTTTTCTCTTTACTGAAATGTACGGAGCGATGACTAACATTCAAAAAGAAAAGAAAAACCAATGGCACTACTGACGTTCCCGTGACACCAGTAACAACTGTGACTAACGTAGGCTCCAAACAATTATCTGCTGAAACAATGCAACCCCCCCCCCCCCCCCCCTTCCCCCCCCCCCCCCCCAAAAAAAAAAAAAAAAAAAAAAAAAGAAAACTCTAAGGACTATCAAGGAATCCCAAAAACCCAGGCTAAAAGAAGGCCGAACAACCGAAGCCATAGGAGGTATGACGACTGTCTCGCTCAACACCTTCCATCAAGGAGAACATCAGCAGGGTGTGCTTGAAACATGATCTCGAAATCATAAGATAACCAAATATCTCTAAAATAGTTAAGGCATTCTCCAAAACACAAGGAAAGCGCAAACAAAAACTAAAGAAAGGGAGATGCACCATATTTATATTTTCTCTTCATGTAAAAGTAAAACAAAAATCGTTCCAAAAATCATACGGACGTAAATCACCTCCTCTCACACTCGTGACCTACAGTAGCTATCACCTGATTTTCCCATATCAAGACCGAGGCATTGAACTTTTATTTTCAAGGCCAATAGAGGAATACAAGGGAGAAAAAGAAAAAGGGAGGGAGGGAAGGATTCACTCCCTCAACCCCAGAAAAACTCCCTTTTGCTGGTTGCTCAGCGAAAAATAAGCTGAGTGTTTATGCACAAGAGAGCTCTGTCTCCAAGTCCCAAAAATGCAATCTAAGCACCCTGAGAAATGAAACGCAGTTAAGTGATCTTTACATGCACACATTTGTAATGCCAAAAAGTAAAATATGTCGCCGATAAATAAATGCTAAGATCAACACATCTTAAAAAACTTAACATATCCTGCTTCCATACGAAAAAAATTATAGTGATCTGAACTGTCCCTTTAACCCGAAATGATTCACACACAAAGAGAGAAAGAAAAAAAAACACAAGGGCATTAAAAGAAATTATGCTAACACTCATGTCCTCACTGAAAGAACAGCAGGGAACACATGTGTGAAAACGCGAATACACAGACCGAAACTTGTGTGTTTAATCACAATTCATTACTCCGAGCACTGTGGTAATGACACACACTTACACACCCCATTCATATCAACTGAGTGACAGACATTTGAAGGCATCTAGCAGCAGACAAAAAATGTCTTTCTAATTCGTATCACCTGTTACCTAGTATTTGAAATCCTAACTCATTTACACAACCAGTCGCTAACCAAAACAGCCTTTTATTCGCTGCCACCTACTGTCAATACTGCTGACACCACCTGTTATTCAAACTGATAATACTGCTACCACCAACTGTTAACAGCCCCCTTTCAGGACCATATTTTTGGTAATGTGGACTAGAGCAGGGCACTGGGAGACTCTCTCTCTCTCTCTCTCTCTCTCTCTCTCTTCTCTCTCTCTCTCTCTTTCTCTCTCTTTTCTGTCTCTCTCTTCCTCATCCAAGTAACTCACATATCTCAATTATCTTAGATAGCTAATTCAGACTCGTGAACTACAAAAAACATTTATTTAGGAATAAATAAATTAACTAAATAAATAAAAAAACTCCAAACAACGCACCACTGTTATCTCAACACAAACAGGAAACCCAAATAACCCAGGAATTGGACAAACCCATCCACCCCTTTCTTTACAATAACTAGACATCAGTCATAAGATAGATAATCAAAAAGTCATAGTCTCCCCACCATAACCATGCAACTATCAAGATAAGTTCCCATTAAGTTGCCAGACCGGCCAGAGACGTCTGTTGAAAAGAAAGAAAGGAAAGGAGCCCCATATAAATAAATTGCAAATAAACCAAAATGACATAAATCAAAAAGTCACATGGAAAAGGACATCTCTGAAATAAAATCTTTAAAACACAAAAAGAAAACTCCACACTCAGGCTTAAAAAGTAAGCTTACCACTTACCCATTATCAGCTATGAGCACTTGCACTTAACTAGATACAACTATATACGACCATTCCCAAAACAAGGCCTCTTCTCCGACTTGGGTGCTTCTTCATCCTAGTTATCTTACCCTTCCATTTTATAGGGGAACAGCTCATACGTGTCACTGATTCGTCACAACTTCATTGCACTGGAACAGATTCATGACATCATATAAGACTCATCACACTCATAAAATCTACCCAAAATAAGATCCTTGCTTCTGCTTATGCACGAACACAAACCGTGTCCTGTTTGCTGAGGCAGCAACTTCCCACATTGCGCCACCTCAAGTGATGCATCAACATTTTTGGATCCCGCTTGTTTCCGTTGGAGCTAACGCTGAATCTATTGTTTTAAAGAATGACATCACTCATCACATCTGGCTATCAACCATAGGTCATTGAAATAAAGCAATTCAAATATATATATATATATATATATATATATATATATATATATATATATATATATATCTTTGAAGCAAATATAGAATTATAGCAGTGAATTGGTAAATCTCAGCTTTCTCCACTTAGTGACAAGAGGGCCTTAGCGACAAGCACTAGATTCCTCGAAGGGTGCAATGAATTTAAAAGAACCCTTGCAGGTTACCCTTCAGAGGTCATATGGCTGGGTTGCGGCATTCGGTTGCTATGCCGTTTCAAAAGGCGTGACGATATGTGTGTGTGTTTGTCGCGTGTAATGTATGGGCCCAACAGCCCGAGGTCCTAGAGAAGGTGACACTCTCTGATTATCGGTGTGGAGATATAGAACACTTTTGAGAAGGTCTCGAGGACACACCCATCGTAAAGGTATTGTAACCTAAAGACTTTGAAGAAGTTACACTTTGAAAAGAGAGAGAGAAGTGTAGTGTGTACACATTCATTTAATGTTTCTTTACATGTTGGGGTGATATAACAAATATGTCTCTTTGTTTCAGATGGGTTCATGGGTTCTCTAAAAAGACTTGACTATTTAAATGTATAATCAAACAGACTGTGAGTTTTAGGGGAAAAGGTTTACTTAATCTTAATTCGGGAGGTGGAAGTAGCAATGGCCACGTTTTATGGTCCTTTTTAAGGGTTCAGAGCTTAATTTCTTTTATTTGTGGTCATTTGTGTATTTTGATTTTTCCATTCCATTTCATGTTTATCTAGTTTATTTGGGAAATAAAAAGTATGTTTTTGTATCTACGAGGATTCATTAGCCCAGCTTGTACTTTTAGCTTGATTCCATTTGCAGAGGGGTAATCAGCAATGAGAGGTAAGGGCATTGTCTGTATATTTTAATTTAAACTAGTGCCGTATGGCCGAATAGACTCGGAAATATATTATATATATATATATATATATATATATATATATATATATATATATATATATATATATATATATATAGATATATATATATATACATATGTGTGTGTGTGTGTGTGTGTGTGTGTATGTGTGTGTACGTGTGTGTATACATATATACATACATACATATATCGTGCCTCAAGCTCGAAATACAAACTGAATTTTTCTCAAAATAAAGAGAAGTAAAAGCTCTCCTGGGAACACACCTGTAGGCTTTGGGAATGCCTAGCCCTCTAAGGTGGATGTTATAGCCTCACGCATGCAGAGTTCTGTGCTACATTGAATATGTATATGTGTTATATATATATATATATATATATATATATATATATATATATATATATATATATATATATATATATATATATATATGTTCAGGATTTTAAGCCAGAACCAAGGGAAAATAATTACTCTCTATAAACAAGTTCATTCATTTTATACGCTCACATTACCCTTGTGAACTGTAACCTCCATTCTCTCTAAACCACCTCTTTGCTCCCATTGGCTGCCTAGATTTACTCCCCACAGGTGTCCTAAAATGATGGTGGAGCTTCCCCAGGCCAAGATTTTAATAGGACGGGGCCACAGCAGCTCAGTCTGAGAACTTTCTCCAACACTGCAGACTCCTTTTGCTCGCCTGCCTCCCCTGGGGGATCCCACAAGTGTTCTTATACCATCCATAGTGCATAGAAATATCGGCAGATGAGAAGACTACCAGACTCAGGATTTCCGGGGTACTGTGAAATGTAATTTCTAGAGCAGTCAGTGAATCATTTGATTTGCCTCTTGTCTGTATTTCATTTTCATTCT